>NC_143014.1:310557596-310712482 GCF_055824585.1 Amblyomma mixtum
TCAGGGGACGATGTTCGGGTGGACGGCGACGCCTGGCGGCTTCGCGCTCCGCCTCACGTATATAATGCCGGATTTTGCAGTTTCTAACGCTCACGAGCTTGCCGGGTCACGGCTGCCGTCTGCGGCTGATCCATAAGGAACATTTAGGGCTCTATATAAACTCCTATCTCAAGCGTTCCACAGTGTCATTCACGAAGTCATCAGGCACCTCCACATCAAGCATATGTAAGGCGTTCCTACGCTAGCATTATATATGAGCCCCCCGCACGACGTCCGCTTTGAGCCGCAAAGAAGGCGAAGCGGCCGCAACAACGTGAGGAGCGCTCGGGCTGCGTTGTAACTGTGCTTAGGGACCACTTACATGAAGCCATCTCGGACGGGCGCCCTAATTATTGGTTATGGCGCTCGGCTGCTGACCCGGAAGGCGCGGCTTCTTTCCCGGCCGCGGCGGCTGGAATTTCTTTGGAGGAGAAATTCTAGAGGCCCGTGTACTGTGCGATGTCAGTGCACGTTAAACAGCCCCAGGTGGTCGAAATTTCCGGAGCCCTCCACTACGGCGTCTCTCATAGCCTGAGTCGCTTTGGGATGTTAAACCCCAATAGACCAATAGACCAACAGCAGGTTGCTGAGGCTATAGGTTACACAAGCACTTATTTCCTAAAGGTGTTCGCAGAGTCATTTTCGGTCTTGACACCAGGGATTGTAAATCAAATTTTCTCGGCAACAAATGAGTGCTCTGCAGGCAGGCAAACATCAACGTAACCGGCAAGAGCCGCATAATCGATTTTCACCGAGAACACCAGAACGACGGAGATGTCCTTAAAGCCCTTTCAGGGGCTGGAGGGCGTTAAAACGCAGGAAATGTTTCGCTAAATTTCGCACAATGTAGCTTACAAGATAACGTAACAAGTAATACAACAAACACAAAAACTAGAAGCATTTGAAAATGTTGGTGACTTCAAAGCGAAATTTTTCGGTATAAATTATGGCAACAGCTGCGTTTGCTCCAAGATCGGGTGGCTACAAAAAATGTAGACGATGAAAATGATTGGAAGAAAGGCTTTGTAAGAGTTATCGCCCACCAAGTTCACCCAATATCGCAGAAATGTTGCCGCCAACAGCAGCACAGACAGAGCAGTGTTAGACTCAAACTTTCATACATAAGCACAATATAAAGCCCGATATGAAGCCCCCAAAGAGCCCAACAACCTCTTGCAAGTAACATGCACCCGATACATCACGGAGGAAGAGGAGAGGCCAGAGCTCAAGCCATAGAAAAACAATCAAAGAACAACACACACTATACACAGACAGGGTAGGGCGGGTTAAAGGCATCAGGACGATAGCAGCCAGACTCGGATGGCAATGGCGACCTCAGAAAGAGCGCATCAACCAGGTGCAGAAGAGGCATCCATTGCGCTCGTAATAACCACACAGAAACATACGAATATAATAACGGAATCGCAAGAAGCATGCTGAAACTACATCAATGGCAGGAGAGGGCAGACAGACGCTAAGATCCTGAAGGACACCATGGAAGCCGAAATGCATGCGAGCAAAGCGCATGTTGGAGTGCTTGGGCTGCGGCGTCTGCGCCCTCGTTCCTCTAAACGGACTAGTGCGCTGGTGTCCATATGTTTTTTTTTTTTTTTTTAGGAAAGGAAATGGCGCAGTAATCCTCACATCTCGGTGGACACCCGAACTACCCGAACTGTGCCGTAAGGAAAGGGGGGAAGGTGGGAGTGAAAGAAGAAAGAGAGAAAGGGTGGTCCGCCCACATGGTTCTCTGCCGCCTCCTGCTGCGCTTGCTATCTCATGGAATCCACTCCATTGCCATAAGGGATAGCAGCATGCGAATAGTAGTACTCTTTGAAAACAGAGTCGTATATGAATAGCGTAGCTTGGCTGCAGAATCTAGTAAGGATAAGGCTGCTAAAAAACTACCGGAATACGAATCGAATATTTATACAAATACTCACCACTTGTCCAAATATCCGTACAAAACGAATAATCGTGCAAAACAGCGAGGCGCTGGTGGCAACACTGCGGTATGGCTATATCACTTATGCACCTATTTCTGTAGCATTCAAAAGACGCAACAGTGATGCCCACTAGGGGTACGCAACACGAAGTCAGTATATTAGAGACTTCTAACATAGCGGATACGTACTATAGTCGAATACAGCTCAAGAATGAAACGGCCAATGCCCTGCAAAGGAGGCCCTCCAGCTAATGGCGTCGTGCTTAATCCCCTTGCACTGGCTAGCATGACGCCGCGGGAGCTTTCAGGTGCAAGGGGAGTAACCATGGCTTAAGGGGATTAACAGAGACGTCACGACAATCGGTCAACGCCATTGGCCGGAGGTCCGCCTTTGAGGGGCATTTGAGTTGTATCCGACTATAGCGTAGGCATATACCGGTTTACCGTACGCTGGCTGCGCACGTGCAGGGGAGGTCGCGGCCAGGCGGGGCCACTGCGCGTACGTCTCCGCTATGCTGAAAGCCTGCGGGCATTTGGCATACCAGAGACGCATCAGCGCAGACGTGTAACGGTTGACCGGATGCCAGCTACGCACGCTCCGTGGCCCCGCCTGGCCCCCTCCTTGCAAATGCCTTGATACGCATACGATAATACGTCTCCGGTATGCTAAAAGCCTCTGTTTATTCTATGCATGTTACCTTACCTTTTGCTACTGCCGATGGCAGTGAATAATCTAGCACCACATATCAGTACAGGAGAGCTGCCTATGTGCCATGGCCTCAGAGATCGGGCATCAAAGCAGGGTTTGCTGGACCTGCCTGAGCCCTGCCACATCGCCCAATCTTGGACTACTGAAATCGACCACTTCGTGGCGCTGAACCCTGCACAGACCGATTGCGGCAGCATGGTGTACGGCGTCGGAATGGGCCCTGCTTTTAAAACAGACGTCGAAGAAAACTACGACATGAGTTATTGAAACTTGGTGCCAATTGTTCGAAAAGTTTTTGAAAGCTTGAGAAGATATTTGATTCGTTTCGATTAATTTTGATCTTGCACAAATTAACTCGTGTGACGAATCGAATGCGAGGATATTCGACTCGGTATTCGAAAATGTTTAATATTTTCGTGCATCTCTGCTAATGCACACTCGATTATTTTCCCTTCTCATTAGATGCCCTCCCCATGCTCATTTTCTATTCTGGATTTGAGCTGTAGTGGGATGCAACTCAAGAACGAAGTGGCAGATGTGCCTCATAGGAGGCCCTTTCCACTTATCATTTTCCTTACCATACCTCGCTGCGTTGTGCTCAACTTAATTTCAAGCCATTTTGTTCCATACAAGTTTCTGCCGCATAGGTGAATACTGGCAAGATACAACCGCTGTATACTTACTTCTTGAGGGATACTGGTTAGCTACTCTTCATGACCTCAGAGTGCTTGCCAAATGCACTCCACCCCATTCTTAGTCTCCGAGATATTTCCTTCTCAAGGTCCTTCTCATCTGTGGTCACTACCTGCCCTCAGCACTTCCAGTGCTTTGCTGGCAATCGTAAACTGTTCCGCCTTTCCGAGACTGTGAACATCACTTCCGTTTCATCGAGGGTGTAATTGTATGCAATAGGCATTCTGCAAGTATAACTGGTTGGTTGGTTTGGTTTATGGGGTTTAACGTCCCAAAGCGACTCAAGGCTATGAGAGACGCCGTAGCGGAGGGCTCCGGAAATTTCGACCACCTGGTGTTCTTTAACGTGCGCTGACATCGCACAGTACACGGGCCTCTAGAATTTCGCCTCCATCGAAATTCAACCACCGCGGCCGGGATCGAACCCGCGTCTTTTGGGTCAGCAGCCGAGCACCATAACCACTGAGCCACCGCGGCGGATGCAAGTATAACTGGTCATGCGCATGCTTTTGGATTTATCAACAACCATTAACCATTCACAGCAACATGAAGGTAACCTGTCGAGGTCATTTTAAATACATTTCCTGTCTAATAGAGTTTTTGCAGTTTTATGTAAAATGCAGTCGTTCGCAAAAAAAGACGCATTGTTGAAGGGAGTTTGGAGGGGGGGTCATATAGCAGGGCTCCCAACATGGTTCCCTTAGAAACTCCTGACTGAACTATCGCATTAGATGAAGGACGCCAACAGTCACCGAAACCAAGATGCATAGGGGATTTCTTTATTTTTAATTTGTGGTGTTTCAATGAAAGGTCAGTAGGGTAATTATTTTAAAGGTAATTGATTGCAAAGCAGAAGAAAAACAGTCACATGCCGCTGGTGGGATCCGAACCCACGACCTCGAGGATTCAGGTACATAGCAGGTTTCACTAGGTCGTTCCGTTATTCCTTTAAACACTTAAGCTGTTGAGCCGTAACTTAATGCTCTGGCCGTCCATTCCACGAATCAATAAGAAAATATCGGACTGCGCATGCTGTTACAACATGCTGGCAAAGGTCTTCGCCATGAGATGAGAGATTTGGTATCGTTTTCAGGATGCTGGCAGTGCGAGGTCGTATATGACGTCAGTTCCTTCGGTATTTTCTCCATCAATTCGTTTTGATGACCAGTGCTTTGGGCAACGAAAGAGTCAAGGCATCATTGCAGTCTCTCGCCTGGACCCCTGGTTTAGCTCTTCCAGCCAACCAGCCTGGAGAAGAAGGTTTACTGCGAAGATTAAACAAACAATGGTGGCAAGCCCGAGATGCAGATACAGGCATTGCAATACAACTCCGTTTCCTTCGGCCAGCTTCCGAAATGCAGCCAGTCTTTTCCCAGTACCCACTCAAACGAAGATACATGGCAGCCAGTGGGATTATTGGGCTACGCCTTGCACTTTCCACGTCGGGCGTCCGAATGATTCTCAGCCCCTCCCATTAATCCGTGCCCGCTAAAGGGTACCTCGATGCCAGCGTCGCTTTTAAATTACGATCTTGAATAAGGCTTCGACAGCAGTATTGAACGTTTTGAAGCCCCGAAGTTGCGAAAATGCTGCTGTCTGCGATGGTGTTTCGGTGTTGCTAAGTTGAGCCCCTGGCCCAGAATGGTGTGCCTGCCACGGTGGCTCAGCGGTTAGAGAGAGCACAACAGGATATCTTGATTTGGCCGCAGTCGTCGTCGGCGCTTTCGGGCGCCAAGTCTCCTTCCCATCCGACAACGGCAAGTGGCTGCGCTGCGTGTCCGTATTATCTCTCGTTCTCTCGCATCTTGATTCTTTCAGCCTTCTGTCAGCACGAGGCAGTGATGGCGGCCCATTTGGTGCCAGTCTACAGGCCCATGCAGTTTCCTCTCATTTCCTTTTCTATCTGTACAGATACGCGCCTCTTGATAAATCGGTTGCTGAGCTGGCAAAAGAAAAAAACTAGGCAGTGGCTTAGCTCTGGTTAAGCCTGGATATACAAGCGAAAAGCTGCAGTTGTGCTTTGTTCGACGTCATGGCTGGCGCAGTTGGCGCACAATGCACTGGGAGCACCACGATAACGGTGGAGGCGTTCGGCCGTCCACACACTGCCTGTGCGGAGGCGGAGGAGGAGACGCGCGTGTAGTGAATACGGTGCTTTCTTAGAAGGGTGCTTTAGAGACACGCACTGTGGTGTCCATTCCTTTCGAGTGTACACCAAGATATGAGAGACAGACATTTGCTTTCCTTAACATTTCATTTCATTTTCCTTAAGGCCTTACGGCGCGGTTCAAGGTATGCACCGAGATATGAGAGAGACAGGCGTCGTTTGCTTTCCTTAAAAGCAATTTTCTTTTCATTTTCCTTCCCTTACGGCGCGGTTCGGGTGTCCACCGAGATATGAGAGTTTTCTGGCGCACTGTTTGTCTTTTGCTTATTTTTTTATTTGTACCGCGTGTGACGTCACTCGGTTTCGCGCATGCGCAGCTGTGGCAAATCTTGGCTCCGACGGCTCACGCGAAGCACGGCTGTGTTGCGGGTAGTGAAGCTTTTCGCTTCAAAAGTGTTCGATTCCAAAGCCCTCCACTACAGCGCCTCCTTTCTTTCTTTGGCACAGCTGCTGCACCCTGTAAATTTTCACTCGCTGCGGTTGGCAACAGAACAGCTTTATAATCAACGGTCCGAGTTTCGCGTCATTTCCCTTGTCCTCAAAAGTGCTTTATTAATGCCGAAATGAATTGCTAGCGTCCGCCTCATACTTCCGGAGCTTGCAAAAAGTGGCAGGTTTCAATGTTAGCCGCGTCCAATGGCACGCGCGATCGCAAGACACCGCCAAGCGTCTCGAAATGTCTCTCGAACGCCCTGTGCACCGCTGTGTAGGCGTCCTATGTAATTGGCAAATGTGCGATAACAGTAGGCGTCATTGGGGGTACTCACCTGGGGTGCATCTTTCAAAGAAGCCGTTAAAGGAGAAATAAAATGGACATAGATACAGACACGTAAACACAGCTTATGTTGGCTCTCGCTGAGATTCGCGACTTATGCAGATTTGGGTAACGAACTCAATTATTCTTTTTCTTAGTTAGTCTTGTGCAAGATGCCTCCACACTACATTTATGCATCAGTAGGCTTCGGCGGAGTGAAAACCTGCTGATTTTTTTGCGCATGCATACATAAAAACTCACAGCGTCACATATACCGGGTCTTTCATTTTTCTTTGGAAAGCCGTGACAGATGCGTCGTTGTGGTCTATGCAGGTGGACTGTACACCAAGGCGGATATTATTTACTAGATAAAGTGGAATTCAAAGACGAATGAATCAACTCATCATTTTATTTATGTTTCATTTAACGGCAATATTTATTTATTTTTATTTATTTATTTACTTATATTGATTTATACATGGAGCATAGAGCGGTCGTATCACTCTTCACATCTGTATTTGTTCAGCAGCAAGAAAAAAGCTACGCTTACCACTGCAAGCGAATACACACAATTTGTTAAAGTCCAGCGGGAAGCGATGTAATGTGACACCGAAGGTGGAGTCCACGCTGCCGCAATTGCCACGAAGCACCGCTTCTTTACGTGCCGGAAGTTCATCGTGTCATAGAGCGCTGAGCGCTTTAAAGAAATAACGAGAAGTGCGCTACAATGGCCAAGGCAGATCTAAAAAATACTTTGCACTGGCAGCCCGCAGAGCAAGAAAACGATGGAAAATTCGGCAGCAGCGGGGTATTAATCCATGCCACACGGCAATGTTAGAGGAGAAAACAGCGTGCGAGACGAAAACTTCGCAACCTGAGCATTTTGAGACCTGTGAGCGTACTCTGTACTGCAGTAGAACGTTTCTGCGGGCTAGCTGGTTCATTTCATTATAACATAGGGCCGCGCGAATAAGACAAGTACAGAAGACATTGGAACGAAAACGACGCCACGAGCGTTAACTCTTACCGTTGACGTCTGTCAAGAACACGTCTGTCTGCAATGAAAATCAAATAGCCCAAAACAGCAACTACGTAACCACACTATATCACATAGCATCAGTGGGCGTGTAGCGCCCCAGTTGATACGTACACTTTCGATCCATTATATATGTGCCAGTATAGCCGCCATCGAACTGGACTCCCCCTGGGACCCATTTGCTTAAAATTTGGGGGCCACCCTTTTGACGCAGAATGTTCCAAGTGTGCCAAATGACCATGCTCCTGAGGATAAAATTACTAATTGAGATGAAGCCCAAATATGTGTGGGATTCCAAACGACGACCTTTCCGCCCCCAAACTATGGATTCCAAGGGCCTTCAGCCGACTATTACGGCCGAACCGTTTGTCGCAGGGGGTTCTGGATAGTGTCAAACGATTCGTCGTGTTGTGATGCACACGTTTTTAAAATTCATCAACTGATATAACAAGGAAGTATACCAGATATAGCGAAGATGGCTGTAAATCGTAATAGTAGTGCAAAATCCACGAGGTAGATAGCTCTGCTTGTGTCTTAGAAGGGATGTTTCCGAAAAGAAAACCTCCGCGAATGTTTGGATTTGGTCTTCTCCACGTTTGCTGAGCACACCCATGTAAACATTTGAAGCTCCCGTAGCTAACGCTCTGAAGTTGAACACTGAGGCAGTGTCGGCAGAAAATTTTTTTTTGTCGGTTCGCGGCCTCGTAACTTCAGTAATAAACTTTCACACGTTGCGATGATCACATGGGGTGGGTGGTGTCGTTTTCGTTCCTATGTCTCCTGTCCTTCTCATATTTCCTACTTTATAATAACGCTATACACTTTCACGGGAACACCAGTGCAGACAGCGGGACGGCAGCGACAAGAAACGGCTTCGTAACTTGCTTCGTAAGCTCCCGCCACTGTGACCGGAAACTGCAACAAGGCCTGCAAAGTTACGCTGCCAAAGCAGCCACAGTCATGAACAGAGGGCGCAACTAGCAAGTTGCTATAAAATTAGAAAATTTAGCATATTGTTTTTAATAAAATACTGCGCTTGACTTATAAATCAAAATATTTATTCTTGTTTTATTGGTTTTTGGTTTTTATTGGTTATTGATTTTTCGAAATATTTATTTATTTATTTATTTATTTATTTATTTATTTATTTATTTATTTATTTATTTATTTATTTATTTATTCATTTAATACTGCAGGCCTTTACGGCCCAAGCAGGAGGGGCATACAAATAACATCAGTGTACAGAATGAAGATAGCAAATAATTTCAAAACACTTGTTCTTTTGGCAATAGAATATGAGCAAAACAAGGAGTAAACGAAATGCTAACCGAGCTCTTCATTTGGGAAAGTCAGAAACATAGATTAGATTTCATTGTATTAGTGTTCGGTCCCCACTCACTTGCTTCAGTCGCTCCTGACCGCATTTAAAACCGCCTTGTCCGCATTATGAACTGCACGTGACCCGCCGCAGTGGCTGAGTGGCTTTGGCGTTCGGCTGCCGATTCCAAAGTCCCCCGGCAGCGACGGCCGTATTTCGATGGAAGCGAAATGCAAAACCGCCCGCGTGTCGGCCTCTTTCAGCGCCAGGCGGTGAAGATCAATCCGGAGCTCTCCACTAAAGCGTCCCCATAGCCCGTGCATCGCTTCAGGACGTTAAGCCCCACAATTTACAGTTCAAGCATTGCACGATTAACTTTACAACAAAAGATTCGACTGCTTGCACAACGATGGAAAGGCTACACGGACGTTTCAAAGGGGCGACGCAAAAGCACACGGACGAAGTAAAAAGAAATCACGCAAGTCAGCACTTGCCCCGTATATTGCAGTGTTTTTCGCATTGACAGTTTAATTTGTCACCCTGTCAACTCCCCCGCACTAGCGTTTACACATAGGCCTACCCCGTTCAGACTGCTGTAGTGTATGCGGCAGAGTGCTAGATTTAGGAGGTTGGAGAAGGTCCAATCTTGTTACCTGCACCGTCCGAGCATTATTCGCACACTGGGATGCCTGCGCTATCTCCCAGCAAAGCAGGCCTGCACGATGTGTGCACTACAACCCAAAGGTCCAACGCGGGACGTTTAGGAGCTTCCTTTTTTGTCCTGCTTCTTTCTAGTCTTAGCAACTTCCCATTTCGCTATCCTTCGGCGCAACTTCCTCGGCTGAGTGCTCAGGATAACCAGAGAAGGTCATTTTTTGAAACTTGCCTGTGTGTACACGGTGCGCACAAGATTTCTTCAGGGCAGCTGAAAAGCCAGGCCTCTTTTCACGTGTTTTGAATGTGCACCGCTGGAACACGTTTCACGTTTCGTCATTTTTCAACCGCCTTGGAGAAATCGTGTCCGCAAATTATGCAGCGCAGCTTAGCCCGTCTGCAACCAAGCACGTTGTCGATCGCCAGGGCCTTCTAAAGGACCTGGCCCCAAAACGTGTGGTAATACTTATAAAAAAATAAGTGCACATTTTTTTTCCTTCCTCGATATTTCAACAACTCTGAGCGAAACTTACGTGCGAGTATTGCTGATGGGCGGGGTTTACGTGGACTTCCTCTTGGAATATGCAATGAGGCAGTCGCGGGAAAACAGCGCAACGTCGCAACCTTTGTAGGCTCACGCGGCCTCTTCTGCCTCTGAGCGCAGCTGATGGCGTCCACGGCGGTCTGCAACCCGGGCGGGAGGGAGATCCTGCGAGGTCCCACGAGACCCGTGATCAAGAACCACTTCACCACGGACAGGACAAGAGGTACGAGTGGTCCTCATTCCTTCTCGCTTTTCTTCTCCGTGTGTTGTGCCCGTAAAATAAACTCCCCCAAACAGTAAATGGCAGATATGCACTGCTTCCCATTGTTTATTTAAATATTTATTTATGCGAAAGCATTACTAGGCTATGTCGGCAGCGGAAGTGTCCGCAATGTGTCGTTTGATGTGAAGTCATCAGGTGGTGGCATCAGCAGTCATGACGGAATGCGTGTGACACTTCGAATGAAAATGGTGTATGAGTACAGTGTCATCGTCATGTGAGTCATGAGTCATGTTTCATGCGTCATGACTCACAGGCGTGGTCATAGAAAAGATGCTGAGTCATGCTCACGAAGAGTGCAGTCATATGTCACCAAAGTCATGAGTCATGAGTCACAAAATGGGTTACCAAAAGTTTAAGGTGCGGTCGAGGTGTCCACCGAGATGCCGAGAACTCATTTCTACAGCATCCTTTCCTTTCCTCACAAACGTTTCCTTTCCTCAAACACTTGCTTTCAAATTCGTCCAGGTAAGCAGACTGCAGTGCCCTCAGAATTTTTTCATACCTTGCGTAGCCCAGGCAAGAAAGGTTACACCCAGAGCGTCATTGCGATTCTCCGAACTGAGACGACCGCGCATTCAGCAGTGGCTGTAGGCAAAGAACTCGTATGTTCAGTGGTGTAAAAAAAAAGTCGACTTTTTGAAAGAGGTTAGTTCTTGCAAGGTACAGGCGCGCTGCTTACGGTTGGTTAAGTCACGACGGTGTTTTCTGAAGAAAATACAAGTATTTACCACTTTGTAAATCTTTTTCGAGGTCGTGGAGTGAACTTTAAATTTGTTATCTGCCTTCGTAAGTGGAGCGGCTCCGGTGCAAGCTGCTTCAACATCCTAAACACCGGTAGTAACATTAAATGGGCTAAAGTTGCTAGCTCCTTTCCTTTCTGGCAGCATCTCTAACACAAATATCTCACACACCCGCCCACTCCTCGAGAGCCGGACGAAACAAGGTGCGAAAATCTTTGAGCTGGAGCGGGCGCTTTTTTTTTTTGCTTCCTAGGCAAGAAACATAAGTTGTTATAAACCTCCGTGAATACATTCTGAATGTGCTAATCTCAATTAATTTTATTAGTAACTAGAAATTCGAATTTCTTTTCTGCGATGGGTACTGAAGAGAGCTGATGTATGGGTTCTTAGTGTCGTGTGATATTCGAGAAACCGTGCGTAGTATAGAACCCAGAAGAAGGTTCCTCGAGTTGAATGGAACACAGTTCATTCAACTCGAGAAATATTGTGTTCATTCTTCCGATTGTGAAGAAGAAACCTTTTCCACTGAAGCCGGCTTGTCATTGGACGATCCAGGGTTGCGCTCGAGACCGCCCGCACTGAAGAGCGGGGCGATTGCTTACGCTTCCTCGAGCAGCATCACACACATCTGTTATCACTGGCGAAAGCAGCTCGGCGCGTCTCTGATAGGAACCTGCGCAAAGATGACGGACGGATTCATGGGTGCGGCTGCGATGGTTGCGTTGTGACCTCTCATGCTAACCGGTCACAAGTTGTGAAAGTTAAACTGGCAGATGCAAACAGACGTAGGCAGAAACGATGGGGCCTTCCTGGGGAACCTTTCTTTCTATGTAGACTTCTTATTACTCGCTGTGGATTTTTTTTTTCATTTTACAGCGTCGTCGTAGACGCAGCCCAGCCATTGATCACATTTTCACGTGATGTGACGTCACTATAACGTGACTGTGAGGTCACCGCCATGCTGCCGGCCATGTGACGTGGCGTGACAGGTGACGTCACCGGCAACGAGGAGTCGTCCGAACACGGTCTCTACAGGTGTTGGAGAAGTGCACCGCAGAAATCGAGAAAGCCCAAGAAGCTGAGCTGGTCGAAAGCATTTATGAGAAAGCATAGTCGTAGAGGCACATTTTTTTCTCTCTAATCAACCTTCTTTTGGATCATGGTGGCGAACTAGGGCTGCATTGAAGTCTGCGCGAGTGTGTACGCACAACGAGCGCGAATGTAAACTGTTGGCTCTAAAAGCTCAACTATGACCTTGAAAGCGCACTTCTGACGACGTCACAAAGTGTTTTACGTCCTGCTCATTTCTGAGACATCGATGCCCCCTCTTCTTCCTGTGAAAGTTAATATTATTAGACGGAACTCGAATTATGATGACAAAAAGATTTTTAATCGGGCTTAAAATTGGTGGTCGGTCCCGCTATTGCGGCAGTCGTTGGATCTTGCAGCCGCTCTTGCCCTTTCGGTCAGCTTCTGCTGACTTTATGATCTACTAAAGTGGCTGCTTGGGCTTGTTGGTCAGTGATCATGGTTAAAGAATGCAGCGTGAAAAGACAAGGAGAAACGAAGAAGTGGACAGGACTGGCGCGAAGTGGACAGCCCATGTAAGCCGTGACCCGAGGCCCCTTGTCGGCACCGTTGTTAACTTCCCGCATTAGTCAGTCACTGTTCCATTGCTTGGCACAGCAGCTTTCTTCTCACCACACTGTTCCTGTAACCTGGCAAATGAAATGAATGCGGTTTCGCCCCGCTTCCTCGAATCTCAGACGACAGCTATGCCTCCCCACTGGCCCCAGACTGCGCCGTTCCGCTGAACCTGATACAGACTGTTTCCTGGTGATGGCTCGCACCCACTGAGCCTAAATGCGCATGAGAAGGGAGTTACTTATCTGTTTGGTCGCTTGAAATGTGACTACGGTGTACACATGTTTCGCACGTGCCTTCTCGTCGGCGAGTATGATCCGAAAGCAACCCGAAAACGCTACAATCAAAACTGGAATAGATGGAGCTGGGAGACCCATCTCGAAGCATACGCCTTCGCGCCACTGTTGTCGCTACTGCTAGCTCTGACGCCGCATATCTGTGTTGACCCCACTCTGGCGTCCTCATCGAAATTACTGCCGCACCAATTAAATCGAGACCACGGGCCTATTCCATTCACGTTTTGTTTGGGCGTGACGTCTACTGTGACGACAGACGTGAGAAGCAAACGACCAGTCACAGTCTCGGTCGGTCTGGACACGGCGCCGCCGCTAGCCAAAGCCCTGGCGCCACATCCAGTCCCGCCGTGCTGCGCCGATTCGTCACGCAACAACCATGCAGTTTCCCTCCCGAGATGGAAGAGGTCCGAAAAAATTTCGTCAAGTGTGTCAAACGCGTCGTCGTGCTCTTCCATTCGTCAGCGTCGACGCCCGTCAGCGCGACACGGGCGCGTGCTACGCTCAGGCATGTGGCATCAAGGGCGTGTTTCTTCCAGGACGGACAGAGTTCCTCAAAATTACCCAGGGGAAAAAGTGGCGCTGCCGTCTCTGCGTGTTTCGTAAAGAGCGCTATATCCACGGCGGGAATGTCAGAAAGATGAGGTTTGCTATTTGTCTTGGCTATAGCGTTGGGCCGAAAAGGTGGATTCTTAAACAAGCACGGGGCTGTCGGGCGAGCCCGATAGAGCCCAACATTACAAACCCGTCAGTGGAGCAGTGGGAGGAGCTTCTGTCCAGCTCCGACCCGCAAGATCAGCTTGCGCTGGTTGAGCGGGCCGAGGAGGCAGAAAGAACCAATGGGATCCTGTACCTAGGAACGTCACCTGCTGCTCAAGACCCCAACCCCTAAACCCCGTCCCATTTTACGGAATAAAGTTTTATACTACAGCTACTACTTAATCAGAATCATGGCTGCGTCTCGATACGCTGCGTCTACGCTGGATCTAACCACCGTAGCCGCGATGCTGTCAACCCTGTGCAGGCCAAAGTGTTTTAATACAGCGTTTTAACGCGATAGCGTTAAGGAAGTCATGTCGCGGAAAATCTGGCGTCGCCTTCGTCGGCGTCGTTGACCGGGAGCGAAAAATCCACACAAAATCCCCAGGGAAGCAACCTGGGAGGCAGGTGGGCCACCTGGGTTACGTGACCTTGCGGTGTCATCACAACCTGCCCACCGAATTGTGAGCGAACTTCCCGCCGTGGCAGGTGGCAGTTAAATTAATGACTGGTCGCTCGGGAAAATCAACCTGGGTCGCACAAGCCCCACCGGTGGCAGCAACCTGCCCCCGCAGGACTGTGCGCATCGCTTAAGGTGGCGGTCCCACTCTGACGGTGAGCGGGAACCATTTTTGGTGATATTTGTACGTCGACTGTACCTCGCTCGTTCGCTTCATAAATATGGTTCAGATATCTCTGAAAAGCTACTTTTCTCTGCTTTCAAAAGATGCATTTTGTTTAACGGTAGCTGCAAATTTGTTTCAACTGTAAAAGAAAACGCAAAGATGAAAACTGGCAGTTGAGCTCAACTTGTCTCAGGAAATGCAAAATTGTGAAAAACCTCTTGCACCTAGAGAAATATCTTTCGAGATACTTTGAGATCGGATGCTAATCAACATATTTAAGCATTTAGAAGTACGTGTATAGATTAGTTTATTAGCCACGCATGTTTGAAAAGCATAGAAAACAGAACAATGTAATCTGCAATAACTTTTTGGATATGCATTGCACTGCGGCGCCTTCTTGTACAGTTTGAGATCGTCTAATCGCCCTTCCATTCTGAAAATTTCATCCGTCTGCCTTGTTTAGTTTAAAAGTTATTCCTGATCAAAATTAGCGTTTTTTCGAAATAGTTAAAAACGGAATGCAAAATTGTTCAGGTAACCAGCGCGTGGCAGTTTTGAGATTTTGCGTGAAGAAACTTAATACTTCGCTCTACGCGGCTAAGCATCGCCTTTACTCTACGCCTTTTGGGGAATGCGCAATGTCTAGTTGATTTTAGCTACCTTTTTTGTTCTCCTCATGAAGGACACAAGCTCTTGAAACGTTCGGCGGCTTCTTTTTTTCTGGCAAATATACTCTTAAAATGTCGGTCTCTCATTCCTTTAATCAACTTGTAACAATTGCCAAGAGCAAAGTCCACAGAATACAAACAATAATAGCAATAACGCAACGACATGCGATAAATGTAGATAAATTTAGTAAGTAGCGCCATCTACACACATGCACGTGTACTAAATAATCACAGTTCAAAAAAATAACGAGTGTGGCGCTGCTAAATATTTACAATCAGGAGGTGTTCACGAGAGGGAACGATACCTCTACGATGTTCGCACGTTTCCCTCGATTTTGCCCTATGTAGAGTGTGTCGAACTTCCAAGCAGATTTCCGCCATATTGCTTTGCTGGATTGTTTTGTAGCGTAAAGCTAGTAAAGCCACACTACGCGGGTCAGAGCCGAGTTTTGCGCGAGTGTGCGCCGCCTGTGCTGTTATGCGCATGCGCGAGAACCGCGTGACGTCACGAGAGGCGCAGGTGCATGCGCAGGTGCGTCGCCTCCTCGCCACAGCCGGTGCGAGCTCTTCGCTGCCGGCGCCGCGTGCGCACCTCTCCGACGCGTGACTAAAGTGAGCTAGAACCCCCTTCTAGCTCACTTTAGCGTGACCTCGTGTTTACGACAGTTGCGCCGCGCGCTACTGCGCATGCGCGAGGAGGGTGCGCGGAGAAATGACGGTCGCGCTCAACATGTAATCTCTGGTAAGCTAAAGAGAGTCGAGCCGCTGCCAAACGGCGCAGAAGACTGGAAAATGTAAATTCTTCCGATCCCGAGGTTGTCGCCTGGCAGTTTGCCGTCGAGCAGCCAAGGCGAAACGTGCGGCCGAAACACCGGATCACTTTACGCTACGTATATCCAGGCATAGCAGAGCTAAGCCACTGCCAATTTTTTTCACCTGACGCTACGAAACGCATTCTGGGCGTCGTATTATTTTTCGAGGACAGCTTTGGCATTGCTAAAGCGACAGAAAAGGGAAGAGGCAGGATTTCGCTTCGTGCTGCCGGTTGTTCGTTGTTCCGGCTAGCGCTGTGGAGGGGAAGTTGGAGAGCGCTCGATTCGCCTGCACTCAATGCACCAGTTCGGCAAAGTTCTGCGGCAGCGGCGGTGCGGCGGGTGTGTACCGCTAGTTCCGGCACTTTGAGCGCAGTTTGGCACTGTCTGCTTCCAAAACGGATGGTCGAGTGCAGGCCTGGTCGTCGCTAGCCTTTGCGATGCCAATGAATTGCAGCCAGCTGTTTACAGCCTACACCAGCGGCAGCCAACCTCTCGTATCTCATGAAGAAATGTGCAAACCGCACATCACAATATCATGTTGCCATGAACCAGCCTCGATCCGTTTCTTTGGAGAACTCGAGCAGCGTTCTAGCTTGTCGACGAGTGAAAGTTACTTGAGTCTCCGCCGTTTATCACAACCCGCAAACCATCATCTGCTTCCATGACGGCTGCAGCTGCACTATTTCAGCACTAACCATGGAGCAGGTGCAGTTTTCCTGAACTAGACTCGCACTTCTTTCAAACGAATGCCGTGGTTCAGAGGGCGCCATGTTCCACCGCTGAAATGAATCCATGTGGTATATAAGTCGGGTACAACTCAAGAACGAAGCAGCACATGCCCATCAAAGGAGACCGCCCAGCCAAGCGCGTCGACCGAACAGTTTTCTGTTCGGTCTCCACAGGTGCGCCGCGACAGCAGTGGAGACTGAAGCTGCCACGACCGTCTGTTGCCGAATATGACCCCACCTGTAACATTCAGCGCTTTTGCGAAAAAGACGCTCTCGCGCGGATCTATGCGAAAGGTGAGCAGCCCAGCCCTCTCTCCCCGCCCCCTCCCCCTTTAGTGGCCAGTGCAGCTGAGACAATAAACGGGGGCACCACACCTACTAGTACCTTCGCCTTTCTCCCTGTCTTTTCCCCTGCTCCTGCTCAGGTGCTCCTAGAGACGATGGCGGATGCCGGGGCAGCAAAATCTCTTCCTTTCTTTTTGCGTTATTATTCTTTTAGCCTTATCCCGAACAAAGGACATCCACCGTCGGCGACACGGGGACAAAGCGCCGACTCCTTCGTTCTCTTTCGCAGGCTTGGCTGCATGCACAGCCACACAAGTCGACGTGATTGGCTGGAGAGTTCCGTCTGAGTTGCGTGTGCCGCTTTGTTGTTTTGTTGTAACCGACTATAGTGCTGAGAAGTCCCCTTTTCGGGAACTGGCACAAAGGACCGCCCCCTCCCCTTGCTGCGTGCCCCTCCTGCAGGCGGGGTAGACTAGCGCCGCAGGAAAAGGAATTCTCGGAAAATGATTACAAGCACGTTATAAGCGGTGTTTACATGACGGGTTGAGTGGAGGATTTGAGCTGAAAACCGGTTAATGGGTTCATGTAAACGAGTCGGGTCCGGGAGTCGAGGGAGCGAGTCCAGTCAACTCCGCTGCAGGGGGTGGGTTGACTCACTCGACCCCAACAGCAGATAGCACGTAAACCGGTCTGAGTCGGGTTAGTGGAAGGAGGGGTGATAAATGCGAACCTGTTATTCGCTTGCGCCGTAGCGCCTGCGAGGCAGCCGTGCATGCCGCAATCTTCCCGGCTGCCACTGCCCTTTCCCGCTGCGCCGTTCGACGCTTGGTGCCGCTGCTGTTGAACCGGTCGCGACTCGCTAAAATCGAGTTCATGTAAACATGCAGTCAAGTTGGGCTGACCTTGCTCAACTCGATCTCCTGGCTCGACCCGCCGAAGTCGGGTTCATGTAAACGAGGCTATAGTTTCCTGACAATAGACGGTGTGAAAATAGCAGCTGTTCCTACAGTTTCCAGGTACGCGCGCGTGGACACGCACGCATACACACACACACATACGCGGGCGCACTTTTTCAATCTTTGATCCAACCAAATCGAGGCAAATCGACGCAAGGTTAGAAAGATATACATTTCAGCACGCGATGGAAAATTCTGGAGGGAATAAGCAACCTAATGATGCAAACTGGATACAAGAAAGACGTACGTCTAAAATGAATAAGAGCACGCAGTTGAGGGTCCAAACGAGAGAGGGGAGGGGGTCGCCCTAAGTGCCTGCAGAACTATCGCTTTGTAGCCGACCCCTTTTTTTTGGCAGCATTCCTGCACACCTCCCCCCCCCCCCCCCCGTTCTTCTTCGTACAATGTCTATAAAAAAGTCTCGAGTCCGCCTCGTGAATGGTATGCATCTGTATACTGCATTTTTGTGAGCCTTGGCAAAATTCCGTCGAAGTTGATCAGAATTGGTTGCAAGGTGCCGCCGCATGTACGACGAATATTTGCTTCTGAGGAAAACACATTCCGACACCCTGCGGTGCTAACCCTCTCAATAGCAATTTCACGTCTCTTGCGCAATGTCGATTCATCTCAAGGGTAAACAGAAATTGACAATTGCCCACTTCTCTCTGCCTTTTTCTTTACCAACCATAGTTTATAAGGTTGGACAGGCATACGCTGAGCGTTGACTAAATTGTATAGCTGTCTTTGTTATAGTTTTCTTATCATAGATGCAATATCATTTGATAAAAAAATATTTTTTTTCAGCGCTATAGTTAGCAGGTTACACTCTAGACCAGGAGTGTTCCGACTACTACTAATATTACTATGCATCAACAGTGACGAAGTGATTGAACGCGCAAAAGACGAGGGCAGAAGGAAGGACACAAGAAAGGCACCGATTTCAACTATAAGGTTCATTGAAAAAAAAAACGCTAGAAATATTGTAACGTAGCAGTTGGTACAGGTAGCGCCGCGTCCAGACGGCAGAGGAACGCCAACACCGAGATGATGCCAGCGCACACCGAGACGGCCAGGATGGAACGTCGAGCTTCGAGCGCCTACCATCCCCAGACGAATGGCCTGACCGAGCGCCTCAACAAAACTCTCGTCGACATGCTGTCCATGTATGTTGACGTTGAGCATCGATCTTGGGACAATATCCTGCCATATATTACTTTCGCGTATAACACGGCTCAACAGGAAACCACGCGGAGGACGCCCTTCTGTCTGTTGTACGGCCGCGAAGTGTCCACAATGTTGGAAGCAATGCTGCCCCATGATGGCCGCGACCCCGACGTTGGCGCCGAGGAGTTCACGCTTCGCGCAGAAGAAGCTCGACAACTTGCAAGAGTGCGCATCCTGAACCAACAAGACCGTGACGCCCGACGTTACAACCGCCGCCACAGACTGATGACGTTCGCCCCGGACGACAAAGTGTGGGTATGGACCCCCATTCGACGCCGTGGCCTTTCCGAAAAACTGCTCAAGCAGTATTTCGGCCCCTACCGAGTTCTCCGTCAGCTAAGCGACGTAACCTATGAAGTCCTCCCTGACGGGGCTTCCCGGACTACTCGCCGTCAGCAGAGACCAGAGATTGTTCATGTAGTGCGGATGAAGCCCTATTTTTCGCGAGACATTCAGTGACTACGTGCTGTGCGTTACTCTGTTTTTTTTTTGTTTCTTTCTCCCTATTTTCTTGTTAAAGCATCGGGCCGATGCTCTTTCCGAGAGGGAGGGTAATGCCGCGTCTACAACAATAGCCGCTCGGCGGCTGTTCGGCACGCAGCTCGTGCGCCACGCGGTTCGCTGCTGAAGAAGACGAAGCTCGACGTTCCATCCTGGCCGTCTCGGTGTGCGCTGGCATCATCTCGGTGTTGGCGTTCCTCTGCCGTCTGGACGCGGCGCTACCTGTACCAACTGCTACGTTACAATATATACATGGGACATAAACATAATTAATTTTCTTTATTTCACACCTCCCTTATTTTTGGCGTCCGCTTCCTCTTTTCGCTTACTTACTAATTTGCTCTGTGCAATTATGTCGACAATTATCACTAACTCTCCCAAGTTTCCACTGTGTCGACGTTGTGCCTTTTGCGATGCGGGCTGGGCAGCATTATTTTTTTCTTTTTCTTTGCTCCCACTAATATATGTCACGACATTGAAAACAGGAAAGTCTGTAGTCGCGTAAAACTCAAGAACGAAACGGCACATTCCCTCAAAGGAGGCCCTCCAGATAGTAACATCGACGGTACAGCTTTCTGCGGCTATTTAGCCAAGGCTAAACAAGAGAGAGAAGGAAACGGTCCTCTGTTCCCGTGCTGGCATCCTTATCCCGAACAAGGATCACCTCACCTCTGACGCCGTTTGGACAAAGACGGTACCCTCTTTGCCCCGGCTCTCCAACTTTTTCCCTTCACCCTTCCGGAACCATAGACCGAATAAAGGAAGCCCCACTCTCTTTGGCTTTGGCGAGGGACAGGCAGAGAAAGAAGCATGGGGAACCACCCCAGCCAACACCTCCCCCCACGCACGACGGGGACTAGCAGCCGGGCTTGCCATGGTTCGTTTGTAATCCTCTGAAGGCAGGCGCAGCAACAAAAGAAAAGCCTTCAAGCAGCACGGGTGCACGGGTCAAGAAAGGACCGGACACGTATCTCAACATCTCAACCAAAACCAGTCTCGGGTCGCTGGGGCCAAGACGGGTACACACTTTCTCAGTGATGGATCAGTGTCGTAGCCTGGTGGCAGAATATGAACTACTCGCAAGATGGCGGCAGTGGAACCGCCACCTTAACCGCTGCACCACCGCACCAGGAATGGTATGGCGACTCCCTGGGATCTATTAACGCAAAGTAGAGAGCGTCCAATTGTGCATATATGGGCATTAACCCATTAGCTATCATATCATGTCATTACGGGGGAGCTTAAGTGTCCCCTTTAATTTATTTACTTATTTCATAAATTTAGCATCAGTAAATTTATGAGATTTGCCTCGGGAAAAGTTATATTGTTACGACTGAATCCACGTTTTCGGCCCAACCAAGCCAAATATAAATCTCATCTTGTCGGCACGCCCTCGTTCCATGAAATGCAGCGCCGCCAGTTTACTCTTAAAGAAAAAAAAAATCTCGCACACCCTACGTCACCAGCAACAGCCAATGGCGGAAGGCCAAAGTGAAACCTTGCAGAATAGGGCCCCATGAGCTGGGTGGTCTGGAGGACACAGTGATGCACTTGCTGCAGCATTCGCCTGTCGCTAGCAGGGCGCAGAGCGAGATGTAGTAGTCTCGCGCACTGCGCCGCAGTCAGCCACGCCGGATTTCGGCGGCTCCTTCCCCCGGCGACCTACCGCGTGTCGCTCCGTCGCCCACGTCCAGTGCCAGTCGTGCTCATATTTCAGTCACCGCTCCGCGCTGTCGGTTCCAGGTCCTTGGCTACCGATAACGAGGCCCCGAAAGACCAACTCACTCCCACGTGCTTTCATATCTCTACAGGGCAGAGCTATCACCGTGGACCATCCTCCGTTTTGTTTTTCCTCGGTTTACGGCCGATTTTTGTAATGCACGTGCTCTCGAGTCACAGCCCATGGAAATAAGTCGTTTAACTTCGCGTGAGTATCCTACAGCACCACAAAAAAAAAATTGGAACTTGAGGTGGAACAATCCATCCCGCTTCAAAGCTGACGCACTTCGGTGATTTTTAGAAAAAAAGCTAGCAAGAACGGTTAATGCTATGAAGACTGGATTACTGCAGTGTGACACAAACAGTAAAAGAAGGGAGAAGAATGAATTTGATTCTACTGGCGCCTGCAACTAAAAATTATTCTTTTCCAGCCAGTTCCAGCCGATGCTTATGAGTTTTTTCATTTCACATGCAGTGTCGCTATGAGGTATCCATGGCTGAATGCCAGCCGAGTGAAACACGGGACAACAGACGAAAGAGCCAGGACAGTACGCGGTGCTGGCCGCGCCTGCTCCCCCCGTGTTTCTCATTGTTCTCTTCTTACCGTGCACCAACTATTTCCAGTTAGGAGGCACACTGGAAGCAGGACATGTAACACTATTATGACACAAAATTTAAGCCATACGATGCGAAACAAGATGTAACCGTGAAATGAATTTCACTCTACAGTTACATTCTCTCTTCCGCAACCAGTCTCCCGTGCCTGCTCGTTTCTATCCACCCGTCCACTACGGTGTACCTGTGTAAGGGTCAGTCTGCCGCCTGTCTGCGTACTGGTGGGGACGCCGAACGTCGTTAATCGGGCCCTTGCGCAGATAGCGCTCTGGGCTTCTGTGGGTGCCCATGTGGACAGCAGAGGAGTAGGGATGCCATATTATACGTAGTTCTGTCTTTGCACGTGCAGTTATGTCGCCGATTCGCTTTCGGGAGAGTTCGCTTATCAAGGTTGGTGTCATCTCTGATGTCACGCAACGCAGACCTCAGGCCCCACGCGGGAGTTTCGGTTCAAAGTTTTTTGTTTACTTAAAATTATTGTTTTAGTATTTAAAAAAGTAAAGTCGCCTACTCTGATGAGGAAACCTTCAGCATTATAGATTGACGATCAATTTAGTTTGCTCAGAAGACTGCCGGAGTCGCCCTTTGAAGAGGTAGATATACCAAATTGTAAGGTTACTCAAATGAGGTCTAGAATATATTTAATATTATTTTAAAGTTTGCGCAAATGCTCATTCTCGAAATCTGGGGCACCATCGTTAGCATACCCTTCGCACATGCATGGGTCTCCGTCGGAGCGCTTCAACTGCCCTTGGTCCAGTTTATCTTTAGAGTAAAAAAGCTACTGGGCGCTCTTGTGATACTCAAAGGACACATGCTAGAGCAAACAACTTTAGATGGATGATCTCTGCTCTGTCTAATTGATAGCTGCACGGACACAAAGCGTTCCGCGCCGTGGTCTGCTCTGCTCTTCCCAGCCTCCTGTCCTTCTTCCTCTCTCTTCATCCCCATGTATAGGGTAGCCGTTGCCTGGCTAACGTACCTGCCTTCCCTCTTCTCCCCCTACCAACGGGGCTAGCTATAGCAGACGGTGGGGTGAGGCCGAATGGATAAACTCGAAGTGGGAACATTGTTAATTGTATCCAGTGTGTAGCTGTATGGCTGCGCTCAGGTGGATGTCAAGGAGCGATTACTCTATTAAAACTTGACAACTTTATTTGGTGGCACAGCTCCCAACACCTGCACTGCAGCAGACTTATGAACTCGTTACGTTGCGAATTCCTTGTCGTGTAATGAACCTGCAACAGATGGCCACCGGGTGCTTACCGCTTTCTGTGAGTGCTTTTCAATTTACAGACCGAAGGCAGCAGAAAGACAACGTCAGTATTCCAGTGCAGGCCGTGGATAAGTGCCACAAGTATATAGCTAGCAGTTCCTTTGTGTCAGTGCTGAATGCATCGCACTTTGTTTTGGGATCCCTTTTGATATCTGTGTCGGTATGATATAAAAATTACTTCAGAAATGTGTTCCATCTTTGAATCCCCAGCCTTCTGTCATTCTTAAGTGACGCCATGCCCTGGGCTTCAGAGCAAAAGTGGGGCGGGGAATCGCTACAGCCAGTGGTGGACAGGAACTTCTGAAACGGAAGGGATTGGCTTTGGAATCATTCCATTGTTCGGACTCTGGGTTTGTTCCGCTATTGCACTAGCAGTGGCATACATCCTAGAACAATCCACTGACACCTCAGGTGAATGGTCCCAACAAAACCGTGCGTCGCAGAAAAAGAATGTGCGATTCGCTAGTTCTCTATTCTTTGCTGGTAGCGGGTTCTCTCTTTCACTGCATGTGCACAACAGGCTCAAAGGTGAGTAAATGGGAGGGGGAGGAATGGTAATAGAACAGGGTACGTTTTATTCAGTAAAACTGGTTCCTTTAGGTAGCATTGGTATTAGGGAGATGCTGACAGGGCTAACAATCTGTGCTGTACAGAAAGCAAGGCATGACACAGTTTGTGGGCTTTATTTCATTCAATTAGGAGCAGTGAATATTTGCTGCACATACACGGGCTTAACTAGGGCAGCACTTCCAAGGAATTAGTGCAAAAATTGCACTCCATTTATGGCGACGTCTCTTACTGTACCAATACAAGCATGGTGCAAACTGGCTTAGCCAGGGTCTCTGTATTTATGCATGGTAGTTAATGCAAGTACAACTGTTCTGCCATTTCATTTTTGCATAAGCAAATGCGTATGTTAATTCCTAGTCATTACAGAGCGATCTGATATCGTAACACATGCACAAAACCCATTATTTGGTGTGGAGTACAGGCAGCTGTATTGCTGGAGGCAGCATTTCAGGCATATGTTAAATGTATAGCTAGGCCAGCCCAATGCATACATGTATGTATAAGAAGTACACATTTGTCCAAAATATCAATGATAATTCACACAAGTGCGTAGTTTCTTTCTTCCTCTTTTTTACCTGTAGTCCATTGTCCTGATTCATTCTAAAACAGCGAAACGGGACACGGACGAAGAAGAAAATGTACAACTGCGCTCTTGTTGTGCGTTTCCTGTTCTCGCTGTTTTACAATGAGTACCTACCAACTAGCCCAGGCTTCTACTTTGGTATTTTCGTTGTCCTGCTCTGCATTCTGATGTGCAATAACTGACTGTACAGCTTGTTACCATCACTCGACCCAGTTCAACATGTATAGCCAATCTGATGACATATAGTGATTTATTCAGGGTAAAAGACCCACAGTTGCTAACCCGAAATACGCAGGTTCGATCCTGGCCGCGGCGGTATAATTTCGATGGAGGCGAAATTCTAGAGGCCCGTGTGCTGTGCGATATCAGTGCACGTTAAAGAACACCAGGAGGTCGAAATTACCCGAAGGCCTCCACAATGGCCTCCCTCATAGCCTGGGTCGCTTTAGGACGTTAAACCCCGTAATATTAAACCAACCTAAAACCCACAGTATCGCTGTTCGGGGATAGCATTTCTGATATCAGCCACCACACAGCTTGACACAACCCTACCATTCTTTCTCCCAAGGCGACATCAAATCCACCCGCACAAAGTGTCGGTGCGCAGTGTACCTGTAACGACTGCAAAATATACTCGCTACGTTATGATGGTTACGTGGAAAACGTAAAAGAACCCTGTTAGTCACGCAACTCTGAATCCGTCTTTCCATTAGTTGCTCAATATCAATGGTGCCAGCTACAAAGGCGCCAGGCTAGGTGTATAGACAGAATAAGAGAACATGTGGCTCAGTTTTGCTGAAAGCTATATTTTCACTGCCCTCAGCTTTGCTGTCAGAGTGCCTAAATATCAACAACTTGGCTGAAACATAAAAACTTGGTTCATACGATGCAGGCTGCATTCAAACTATAGTACTGGTGCCAGAGAAATGGAAGCTAAGCAATAGGTTTGAAGATTGAAACAAGATGCGCAGTTTAATGCAAGAGAAACAAACGCCGTCATTGAAGCTGATACCAGGACGGGAGTATGACAACACCGCAAGCAACTCAAAAGTTTACATGCATAGCAAATGATCGAACATGCAACATCCACTTACCTGCGGATCTCTGCTGCGTTGACGAGGGCGGGTTTGGCTCCCAAAAGTCCGAAGTAAACAAGTCGGCGTGCACAGATATTGAGGCATCCTTGCATAAACATGGCACTATTTGTTAAAGGTGCACTAAAGCGTAATCTTAGCTCGTCCTTTTACCGTGTACACGACTTTTGAGGCCTGCTGAGTGCGTCACGCTTATGGATGGCAGGGCGGTATAAAACATGGCAGTGCCTTCTTAACTGTGATAACTTCTGAGTTCGATGATTCTAGGAGCAATATATTTGTGTTAATCATGTGCTATCGTTGCTCTCCTAACGCAACTACAAAATTTCACTTTTGATAAGCACAATAAGAACTAATTCTCCAATCGCGTTGCGCCTCTTCGCCCTAGGCTTTTCGCAGTACAAGGCAAGGGTCTAATTGTAATTTTAACCTTTCCAAATGTAGCAGTGTATATACTGAACGCCTGATTGAGTTCAATGGAGTCAAAATATGGAACGAATTGCCGATCAAGGTAAAAATAGCCAGGAACTTTAAATTGGGCTGTGAATTGTATTACAAGTCTAATCAAATTTTGCCTGAAACTCTCACTTTGTGAATTCTGCTTTGATAGCTTGATTTTTTTTTGTGTTCGTATTTTTGTTGCGTATTTTTTTTTCTATGGCAGAGTTATTCTTTGCGCGCATGTGATTTTTTTATTTTGGAGTCTCCTGTATTTTTTAAATTTTTGCTGCGTATTTTGTAAAACCGCACTATTAATGTAGTACTGCTGCGTGTACTTTGTCATTTATTTATTCAGCCCTTCACCCTCTACCGCTGAGCCTGTTGGTAATTCTCTCATTGGACCGGCCAGTAGCCTTTGAAGCGATCGGTCCAAACAGTGTTCTACATTTTTCTTGTTTTAACTCAATAAAATTTCTCCTAAAAAAAAAATTTGGGCAGCGTCCGCTGACAGGCGGTCGCCCCATACAATCGTATCTTTCCCACTTGAGAAGCAGTGCCGAGAATAATTCACCGCCGCCGTGTGTCCCTCTCGCAGTGGTGCTGACGTGCGAGCCGGAGCGGTTCCTGGTGCGCATCAACTTCACGCAGCCCTTCCGCGGCGTGGTGCACGCGGGCGACAAGCGAGACAGCTGCCGCATCCGGGGAGACGGCTCGCGCCGCTACACGCTGCCTGTGCCGCTCAACGACTGCAGCACGACGCACAACGTCAGTGGCCTGTGCACCTTACACCCACTCCCTGCTTCATCATCATCAGCCTGAGTGCTCCCACTGCAGGGCAATGGCCTCTCCCATGTCTCTCCGATTAACCCTGTCCTTTGCCAGCTGCGGCCACTGTATCTCCGCAAACTCATTAATCTCATCCGCCCACCTAACTTTCTGCCGCCCCCTGCTACGCTTGCCTTCTCCTGGAATCCACCATCGTTACCCTTAACGACCAGCGGTTATCTTGCCTTCGCATTACATGCCTCGCAATTAGTATTCACAGCTAAGTTCCCCATACGCCACTCGGCCTTTCACGGCGGTGCAACTCCCTGTTTACGGACTTGTAAATCGTGTGGCGAGGACGCTGAGAGGCAAGCGGGATAGTCTTACGGCTAATACGTCTGCAGTTGTTCCGCCTGTGCCACATCGTCATAGGCAAATTTAGGGTGTACAGACCCTATTCATTCTCAGATTTGGCGGCCAGCAGCATGCACCTCCGCGGCAACCCTGTATTATCCCGAGACTAAAGGGACCGAGAATAAAGCTCAAGGTGAGGGAAAGGTTATCAAGCAAAGTCAGGCATTCTCCTTTCCCTAAGCCTCGCCGCGAGCTGTTCGCGACACAGAATAGGCTGCACAATAACGGTCATGTGTAGGTCCTTCAACAGACGTGCAAAGACCGGTGATAGCGGAGCATACGCTGCTTGTGAGTGATACGAGAGCTTTTGCTTTTTGCTGAGTTCAGTGTTGAGCTGCGGCGTCTTCGTTTGGTGGTGCTTTGTGAACCTGCTTCCTTAATGGCCCAATCATGTCTGGGTATGCTGCACCGTACTTATAGATCGGGACTGGGCTATTCTTAAGCTGGACGTCATGAAGTATGAAAATAGAAGCAAGCATCGCAAGAAGCTGCCCGCGGCACCACAGGCCGCTTCTTACGATACTGCAGAAATATGCAATGTTTTTCGAGCCTTTAACGATAAAAAGATTAGCCGTTGGATTATCGAAAGTGAAAACTCCCGGGCTTACGATAAGCTGATTGCTGTGTTTCATAATGCTTTTAATATACACCCGTTTAATAGACATCTTGCGTATTTGTGCGGAATAAAAAGAAAACACGCTGCAAGACATTGCAAAATGGCTGACGGGCTGGGTGCACCTGAGGCAGTGCGGCTCTCTCTGCTTCGCAGGATGCGGCGGGCAGCTTCACCAACAGCCTGACGATCCGGTTCCACCCGTCGCTGGAACTGGAAGGGGACGAGATCAAGACTCTAGTCTGCAAGTTCACCACGGGGGACGTGAACCTGGGATGAGGGGACGCACGCGCGCTCTCGGACTTGTCTTCCGCCGGCCAGTCACCGAGCGGTGCCCAGCTTTTCACGGTGGTGCGCGCTCTTTTTGAGACAAAGAGAACTGTGATTCTCCCAAAGCTTTACTGCTTCGCCCTTTCGCTATGCCTTTGCACGCACCCGGTACGGCAAAAAGAAGCCCGTATCGAACGCTCCAACCAGAAGCGGCACTCGTGCAACCCGGGTTGCAGGTTGCACGCACCCGGTTGCGGGTGGCACCCGGGGCGGCCACCCGCGGCACTCCCTCCTCCCTTCAAGCAATCTGTCGGGCCTCGGAGCCCACAGGCTTTTTTTTTACGTAGATTGTGCGTGCAGAGAGAGTGCCAATAAACGACTCTGTCCCGGTCAAACACTGCGTTTTAAAACAACTGCGTATATATGTCTCGTCTTTGCTGAACTCTTCATTTGAAATTTCATGGCCCCGTAGCATTCATTTATATTAAGGTTGTTACACAATTCAGAGCTGCGTTGCATCCGCGCGCACGGCTCCCGCCTTAATTCTGCCAGACACGATCGAATGCCTTTGGCATACCATCCTTTTGCATTTTTGTCACGGACAACTCAGTGGATTATTTTTATATTAGATATGTCAAAACGCGTGCTTGTTTTGCTACCCGACTTTTTTATAGCGCGCACGCTACAATAAGCATCCGTCTAAAGGGCGGGAAATTAGTTCTCTTGCTAGATGATCCTGCAAGAAACCGAATGAGGACACGCAGCAACGCAGGTGGGCGCAGGAATTTCGAATTCATGTACGTGGAAAATGAGTCCACATAAACCCTTTGGCAGCCAACATAGGTGTCCACTGTTCTGATCTTCTGGCCTCAGTACAACAATTATAACACCTTTGTCGGATCTGCGCCCCACAAACTAAGAAGAGAGGCACTGCTGGCTAGCAGCTACGTGTCATTCCAGACTTGAGAAAAGGAAGGGAATAAAGCTGCTATTACACGTGTATGCTCTAGAAAATGTCTGCAGAAGAGCCGTTTTCACGCACACATGCCAGATTCCTGCAAAAAGCAGAGGATCGAAAGAAAGCCAGTTTTTCGGTGCCCACACTGAAACGTTTCCGGAACGCTGCTGTAGACACGGAAGTTGGTAAGCGCTACAGTTTGGACGAGTAGGTATTCGTGTCGGATCATTTGCAGCGCAGACACTGGCCACGGACGAAGACGAAATCAATTGCAAGCAGCCTCGTCCTGTCCGGCCTATAGGACAGGTGAAACGAAAGTTGTACCCCACGAAAGAAGACAGCGCATCATCGAGCAAACGATAAAGGCTGCAACCATGCACTGCGTCCACCAAATAGAGCCGAGAGCAGCGGCGACATATTCGGCAAGCTCTCTCAGGATACGAACGATGATCAAGAAACGCCAAAGCATGAAAGTTCAAACCCCACAGTCACAATATAACTGGCACAGCTATCAAAGTTAACCAATAGGCGCAAGGTAACAATAGGCGTAAGGAAGTCTGATATGGAGAGAATCGAGCATGCACGAAAGAACTGAGGTGGCCTAAAAGCGGTGAAGAATAAACTAGACATAGGCAAAAATCAGATGTATGCTTCAAGAGACAAAGAGGGCAATGTCATTAGCAATATAGATAAGATAGTTAAAATAGCCGAAGAGTTCTACACACATCTATACAGTAGCCAATCCAAACAGATCGTTAATGAGCGAGACAACAGCGCACAGCAATCGGACCTCCCGCAAGTAACGAAGGAGGAAGTAAAGAAAGCCTAAGGAGCAATGCCAAGGGGGAAAGCAGCTAGTGTGGATGAGGTAACAGGAGATTTATTGAAGGACGGAGGAGGGATGGTGCTAAAAATATTAGCCGCCCTGTATGTGCAACTCCTTATGACTTCGAGCGTACCAGAATCTTGGAATAACGCTAACATCATATTAGTCCATAAGACAGGAGACACCAAGGAGTTTAAAAATGACAGACCGATCAGCTTACTGTGTGTTGTCTATAAGGAATTTACTAATGTCATCGATAATAGAGCCAAGACAACTTTAGACTTCAATCAACCAAATGATCGGGCAGACTTTCGTAACGGATACTCGACAATAGACTATAGTAACACCATACAGATATTCACGCTATCAGTCAGGTAATAGAGAAATGGGCAGAATACGAACAGCTCCTATATATAGCGTTAATAGATTATGAGAAAGCATTTGGCTCAGTTGAGACCTCAGCAGTCATGCAGTCATTGCGGAATCAGGGTGTAAAAGAGCCTCATATAAAAGTACTGGAAGACATCTATAATGGCTCCACAGCTACCATAGTCCTCTATAAACTCAACAATCAAATTCCATAAAGGGCGAAAAGCAGGGAACACGATCTCGCCAATGGTATTCACTGGCTTTTTAGAGGAGGGAACAAACGACGCGTGTTAATGACATCCTAGTGGAAATCAAGAGGAAGAAACGGGCTTGGGCAGGGCATGTAATGCGTAGGCAAGATAACCAATGGTCGTTAAGGGTAACGTGCTGGATTCCACGAGAAGGCAAGCGTAGCAGGAGGCGGATGAGGTAGTGATGCAAAAACATCGATAATACTATCGATACTATCGATAGTTGAGCAACTATCGAACTATCGATAGTTGAGCAACTATCGAACTATCGATGGTAAAAATGACTATCGATAGTACTATCGATAGTCGTATCGATACTACTTGTTATACATAGTACTATCGATACTATAAAATCAACCACGCGTGCCTACTGCATCCTAAACTTGGCTTCCCGAGTGTGTGGTATGGAGGTGATGGCATGAGTAACTGATAGGACTCGCCCATTTTCGCCGCTTACGCGACACCGAGCTCTGCAAACGTTCCCTATACGTAAAGTTGCTGGCCGGGTAAAATGTTAGCGTGAGAATGTCGTTGCGAAGCATGTGTACGAAAACCATTTCTGCAGCGGTTACATCAGCAAGCCAGCACAAATTGGGCTGTTTGTTCTTTCATCGGATGCAGTTCCAGGTATTTTTCCGAACTGTCCCAGTGCAGGTTAAAGAACCACAGCTGGTCGAAATTTACCCGGAGACCCCCACTCCGGCATCCCTCATAGCTTGCGTCTCTTTTGGACATTAAGCCACATGAGACCGTCAAACCAAACAGGTATCGCAAATGTTTTGGATATATCGCTGGCCAACAAATGCATCATATCAATATTGTTACTGTCAATAGTCTTACCATCGACAGTTTCACTATCGATAGCGGTACTATTGCTAGTAGTACTATCGATAGCAACACTATCGATAGCAATACTATCGATAGTAATACTATCGATAGTAATACTATCGATAGTTTTTTTTACAATATCGATAGTTTCAAAAAACTATACTATCGATAGTCAATTTTTCGATAGTTTTGCGTCACTATAGGATGAGGTTCAGAAGTTTGCGGGGACAGGGTTGACGCAGCTGGCATAGGACGGGGTTAATTAGAAAGGTATGGTAGAGACCTTTGCCCTGTAGTGGGCGTAGTCCGGCTGATGATGATGATAAATAGCCGCCGCTTGCAACCGTTGAGACCCGGTGGTGTCAAAATGGCACATGCATAAAACATGAGGCAGCGGGACCTCTACGCATACAACTCAATAATATTTGCTACGCGGATATGAGCTTGGAAAGGCGTCTCACTAAACATGCAAAGATGTGAGCGAGGAAGAAGAAATTATTAGTAAGATAGAAAATCAACCAACTTGCTACACCTCGGCTTCTTCAGCCATGCCTACCATGGTGCTGCTGCTTCTTCCTTAGATCACAGAGCTCAGTGCAAATGAGAGAACAGTAATGCCGATAGAAACAGGGATCATTGAGGAAATATCCTAGCAGAAATAAGAGCATTTTCGTCCTTTTCTGAGGCACTAGCGGTACATTTGTGTTGTGGAGTCAAATGACGTAACAAGGGCCGTAAGGGTTATGTCGTATTACATTGCCACACATGTAGCACGGCGGAAGGTGCAATAATATCTGGATCTGGACAGACCGGTATTGCAAACTGGGCCTGCTACGTTTAACGCAAAGACTTTGTTCGGTTAGGCTAGCCCAGCTGATCTCTTTGTGAAGCTCTTAGACATTACTTAATGTGCTAAAGTAAAGTAGTCGAGACAGTTGGTATGTGCATTCATTGTCATTTAGCGCCAAAGGCTACTCTACTACGGGAGCATGCAAGAACGCTCTGGTAACCGAAACGTTCTCCCTTGTCCAGTCATTGAGATGTGTTGCGTGCCGGTTTCTGAAGAGACAGCTGTATTTTTCAAATATCGTGACTTGGTGACACGCGAAACACTAATGGCTACCAGATCGACAACTCGGGTGAGATGTGCGAGGAGGAAAACGGCGCAAAAAAACGTGGACAAAAGAGACAAACACCACAGGACCAGCGCCAGGATATGGCGCTGGTCCTGTCGTGCTTGTCTCTTTTGTCCACGTTTTTTTGCGCCGTTTTCCTCCTGAATCATGAACCAACTAGCCCAAACTAGAGTTCTTGGGCATGTGCGAGGAACCCCTCTCGTATTGGCAAGCAGTTGCTTTCTTGGATAACACGTGACTTGCGTGTGTGCGTGTGTGTTTCGTGTAGCATATTTTTTTAATTTCTGATGAAAACCTAAGTTGAGTGTAAGCTCTCGTGTAATCTGTGCTTTCTTTGTTTTTTATGCACTTCAGCCCAAATTGGATGTGGTGTCAGAGGGCTCCGAGAACGTGTCGAGAGGTATAGTGTTAAGCGCGGGTACACGTTACGGGGGCTGACCAAAAAAACACCTATGTATAAGAGAACGCCTCAGGAATCTCCAGTTTATTGATGACCTTTACCTCATAACTCAATGGAGGAATCTCAGCAAATTACTGATGCCATAAAAAAGGAAAGTACTAGCGGTAAGCGCAAACTTTGCACACTGCAGAGGGTGGTACACTCTTAAGGTGAACACGCGAATGCATGGCCGCGGGCGTCGAAGCGCCAATGCGTTCTAAAATGCCGCGATTTGAAGGAAAGTTGAACATTCTCCAAGAGACACAGAAGTGCTACTTTCAGTAGTCTACCACGTCAACGCGCTGCTGTGACGGACACATTTGTGCTCTGAAGACCACATTTGCGCACACATGAGTTTACCCTAAACGCGGATTATGCATGCTGTACAGTCGGTAGCCACTGTCAAGCACGTGGGAAACCGCTACCCGCATCACATCGAAAGCGCGTTGGGAGAGTGTGAAGGTTCCATGGGCAGAATACCCCCGACCACCGCTGTCCACTTCACCTGCAGCATTCACACACATGTGTCGACGGGCAGTGCAAATGTCCACAAGGCAATTTTTGCGCGTACACGAAACTGCAGAAGTTTTCCAGCCCTGAAGCTCGACATGTACAAATGACGTAGTAAAAAAAAAACATCGACGTGTGCATTAGTTCGAACACACCAAACAGCTGCCCGCTGCAAAAAAAAAAAAAAGACAGTGTCAGCGGCTAACCCTTATCACCGTAACACCGGAAGGTTCTCCTGAACTCCACGAGTGCCATCGCAGCGACGTTGCAACGCTGTTCCGCATCTCCGTAGAACTCGCCAATGCGGTTTCCGCTGGAGCACAGGGCATAACAGGAGGCCACGAAAAAAAGCCTGTCCTCCATGAAGCTCGATTTCACGGAATGAGTTTCAACGGAGCGTCGCACTAAGCCAAGCCTGTAGGCCTTGAAGGCGGCTAAAAGGGCTTTAATGTCCACGTAATGAGGGGACCACTCCTGCAGGTCACCGTCAGTCTCGTTGGCTTCACTGAGGAAATAGTCACGAGCCACTCGCTGATGGTCTTTGGGGGGCGCGAAGAAGAGCTCCCTAAGAACTTCATCAGCAAGCAGCCTCCCAGCACCGCCGTAGTTGACTGCCGGCGGCAGGTCCGGATGGTACAGAGGGTACACGAAGTACACTTGGGAGGCTGTTAGGGCGCCATGCAGAGTCCATTTGTGGCTCAGCACGGAGCTCGGCTTCACGATGTTGGTCAGGTCATGCTGCTGCAGCCGCCACTGAACTTTCATGAGTTTCACCCAGCTGGTGAAGAAGCTCGTCCCGGGGGCGGGCTCTGGCAGTACGGTGGAAAGATATTTTTGGACGTCCGACTGAGAGGTTTCATTCCTGGCGGTCATGCGGAGCGTAGCACCGCTGCGACGCATCACAACGCCAAGAAGAACGTCTCGGATATCTTGAATCAGTGTGTCGGCTCCTAGATCTTTGGGGAAAAGGCTGAACCAGGCCACGCCTGTCCTGCTTTCAACCTCCATTAGGCAGCGGCGGGAGTGCGATGACAAAGGAAGACCTAGGAGTTGAAGTGTGGCCTCAGCGATTTCCCGATGCGCCATCCAGCCTAGCTCAGTGACTACGCGGAGCCCCAGGCTGAGGGTCAGTGCTTCCCGCGTCTCGGACTTGAGCCCCAGAAGGTACCCAACAGCCCTGAGCAGGTTGGGCTTCTCCGCGTGTACCTCGATGTTGGCGGAATAGCGGCGAGCCCAAGGGAAGTGAGCGTCGACGAGGAGGGCCCAGCGGTCGTTGGAGAAACCGGGAGTCACGGCATCACTGAAGTTCTGAATCGACAGCCGCAGAATTTTCTGTTCTGGGTCTGCAATGGCAGGTGTCAACACTTCTAGAGTAAGCATATCCATTTCCTGGATTGTAGAGGCCAATTCGAAGGCTCGCAACTCGGAAACGCCGAAAAGAGCCAGCATGTTCTGGACGTACTTTTGGTAGCGGAGGGACGGCTCGGTCCCCCTTCGCTGACCTGCGAATGTCCGCATTAACGCCATCCAGGCTCCAAACATGGCGCTGCCTCCGATCTTCAGTAAGGGGTTCCCCGTCCCGGCAAGATAAGGGGAAAGATCGAGAGTCAGCTGGAACCATAGGTGGATGTTCCAATTTCCAGAGAGGTCAAATAAAATATCTAGCAGGTCTTTGCGGGATGTCATCGGCCAAGGAAGGTGGCGTTCGGCCATGAACGTTTTGAGTTCGTCGAACCCGCTTTTAGTAAGCCTCATGCATGACATGACCAAACCGGCTACCTTTTCTTCGGCGTTCCGTGAAATGCCGTGACTTCTGGCGTACGGAGGAGCCCAATTAACGGAATTTAATGCGTGGGTGTACATTCCCTCTTCGGCGACATCGAGAACGGAGACCATATGGTGGTGGTGCCTCCATCCGTCACACACAAATCGGTAGAAGTTGTCACATGGGTCTCTAGACCAGTTGAGGGAAGATCGTATGCCAGTCATGTATATCTGGCACGCCGTATTGTCGCAGCCAGGGAAAGAGGGCAGATCCGCGGGGTTGGTGCGCAGCCTTGGGGTAGTGGGGCGGTAAAAGTCGCCGTGATGTACGCTAATCCACTGCCTGACCATCAGATAGATGATTGGAGTGGCGACGAAGACAAGTGCGGTTCCTAGTATTGCCACCTTAATCCACAAGTTTATACCGCAGTTTCCTTGGCGGGCGAATACTTCAATACCGGCGTGATCCTGCGCATGAGAAAAACAAAAAGCGTAAATTTTTACTGCCTCATCAGAGCACCCGCGATACAGTAGAGGCAGTTTATCTGATTTAGTAAAACTCCTCAAATTATGCTCTGCCCTGTCTCATCACAGCTTGGAACTAATCGAATATCCTCTTATTTGATTCGTCGAATGAATCTTATAGCGCATGCTCAAGGTTATTTAAAAGAGCCGAATAAATACGGAATTTTTCGAATACATTCCAAATAATTGTCATGAACGTGAAATAAGGCAAGCCGTAGTTTTATTCGTCGCCTGTTTCAAAGGAAGAGCCCACTCCTACTCCTCACAGCGCTCTGCCGCCATCTTTCTGCCCGGGAGCCAGAGTTATCGCGACATGGTCCATTTGATTCGCGGTTTCATGATATTCATACATGGCCACCAATATTGGGTGAAGTAGCAGGGCTCAGGCAGGCTTACAAATCATGCATTGACACCCGATCTCGGAGGTCACGGCTCAAGCGTTGGTCTTGCTCCTCTCATCTACTGAGTTGTGGCGCTGTCTATATGTATAACATAACGATCAGTTATTATACCGACTTCGTGCAGTCTACCCCTAAGTGGAGATCAGTTTTGCACCTTGGGCAGCTATGACTACTCCACAAGTTACAGAGCCGTACCGCAGCTGCCGTTAGCACTTTGGTGTTTCGCACGATTATTCTTATTTTACAGTTATGAGTATTTGTAATTTTTGAATATTTTTGAATGAATATTTGTAATACTCGAATCGTATTCCATTAGGTTCTATCAAAGTTCGATTCATATTCTGCACATCTTTTAGTAATAATATTCGCATTCGATTTAGTTTTGAAAAGTATTATTTGCACCTCCCCCCCCCTTCCTCATAGTAGAATAGAACTTTTAAAAAGCAGCAGTTGTTGACACTGGGCCACTGTATATGAGGCGTCCTGTGTTGCAACAGCAAATTAAATCAGGTTCTTAAAGTTTGACTTCATTAAAGAAGCTAGATGTTAGAATTCTAGAGCTTGATTATTTTTGTGATTAGCGTCTTATCTAGGTAACAAGAAAAACTTTAACAACGGAATACTTTTTTTGTCGTGAAGGAATTCTGTGCGCAGAGGCTGAATGTGGGCGGAGCTTCACTGCAGACTTAAGTTGTATCCGACTATAGCTTCCTTATTTAGTCGGTTTGTGCAAGATTTGAAATATAACAATGGCGCGAAGGGTCAAACGGGAAGGGTATGATCCTATTCCCACAAAGCATTTCTTAAACATATTCTTCCCCATAAAATGGGACAGTGCGATTTTATCATTTACAAGATTTCCCGCTTTGAAGAGGGGAAGGGAAGCCGTCACCCCTCCCAGCCCCCTCTTCTTAATTCCACCCCTAGCGTTTTGCTAAAGCCGGACTCAGTGGGAATCGAAAGACTATACGTTTTTGGGGTCCACTATTCCGGGTTATAAAAAAGCTGGTGAAACTCGAAAAATAGTCCAGGAATAATTCTATGTAAGCTCTAATTCAACAAAACCTGAATGCTTATATGGACAGCACAAGATTTCCGCACTCCGGGGCATTCCGACGGCGTCCCTATAGTCGGCAACTACGTTTCGAACATAAAGCATACACGACTACACTGTGGCGATGATATGGTTACTTCGCCTCCCGCCTTTTCGTCGATATGGTTCCCTACCAAACGAAGGCTTAAAACGGCATCCGTTGCCGGGCGTCGCCGAGCATGCTTTCCTCGTTCGGAAATATCCCAACTCGGACCGTCTTGTAATCCCTACATGGGCGAAGTGATCCGTCACTTATTCGCGGTCAACCGCACAATGCACGCCGGAGGAGCTAGAAATAAAAACTCTTAGGCGAACCTCGGTGCATCGTTTGAATGCGCAAGCAGCCGAACATTCGTTATATTCGAGGTTTACACACTAAAGTCCGTTATATCCGAGGTGAGCACATTAACGTTCGTTATACCCGAGGTTAACACACGAAAGGTCGTTATATCCGAGGTGGCATACTGTTGTCACTTGCCCACCTGGTTGTGGGCAACCTGCTTTCCCCAGGCTACCGAGAGACGACGGTCGCCAAGACTAGTCTAATGCTCACGCATCAACAGTCTTGAGTGCCCTGACACGTGATAAGAAATGCTGCACCACCGAAAACACCCACTGGCACGAACACGTGTTCGTTATTCTCGGCACCTGCCGGTGAATAATATCTTTGGCCAGTGAGAGCGCGGGAGTTTTCGTTTAAGTCATAAAATGCCGTCAACGACGCCTATTACTACGGATAAAGCCCCTCAAAAAGCTGACTTTTAAGAAGTTACATCAAACGACGCTATAAAGACTCTCGGCCCAGCGCCGATTTTCTCTTTGACCGAACAGGCGTACCGGTCGCCGATTCGTCAACTGCGGTCTGTGCAGCCATGAGGTTGCAAACGGTATATTAATTATAACGATGCAAACTCATAAGTACTTCAGGAGCTGCCCTATAACGGATAACACAGCCAATTGAAAGAAACAGTCAAATAGTATCACAGGGGGAAATTCTGAGCCTAAAAAAAAAATGTATGCGCGAACTCAAAAGGAGAGGCTACAGAAAGATCGCACCTCAAAGCTTCTTTAACAGCTTAAGGGGCGTTTGAACATTTTACCTAAATGTGTATTGCACACCACGGGCCGATTTTAGGTAAAAAAAAAGAGAGCGGCAAGGGTACTAGCAGAAATCTCCCTCCAAATGGTGACCAAGAAACGTTGCTGATCCACTACTGCACGACATCGAAGCGAACGTTGCCTTCTGCGAGTGCTGGTAACCATTAGGCTGAAACGGCTGCCACACGCGTTGTACTGCCGCCTCTTCCCACACCGGCCGCATTTTGGCAAACAGTCATACGAATACACCACTGGTAGCACTACAGATGTGCTACATTTCGGCATGACTGCTCACGACGCTGATTGCGAATACTGCAAGAAATAAAAACTCAGCGCAGTAGGTGGAAGAGATCCAGTAGTACCCCGAGCGCTGTAGATGCACACCCATTGTCAAAAGAAGAGTCCAGAATGGTCCCTCACCTTCAAAAGATTTAGAACACTTGCGATGCATAACAAGCCACACAGCATGGCTCAAAACGAAATTTCTTGAGCTCCAGACTTTTGAGAAGGGCCATAGGTGTACTGTACGCGACGCCTGGCACATGGCATGAAAGCAATCGTAGATTGTGTATTCGATCGATGACATGAACAAATGAGCCACAAGATGCCATTGTCTAATTACGACCGGTAGGGAGCCGTATTGAAGCCAATGTTGACTAAGGATCTTTAAAAAAAAAGAACGAAACGATCTTAGACCACCACGTGCTTAAGCGCGCGCGCGCACACACACACACGCACACGCACGCACACGCACGCACACGCACGCACACACACACGCGCGCGCGCGCGCACACACACACACACAAGCAGCTTTAACGATACACCATCATCACATAGTCACCGACGAAAAAGGGTGCATCCCACTGACCTATCCCACACTGTAAGAGGAGAGCTGCATCACACTCCCACAAGAGAAACAAATGTTTGCTTTCATGGGTGAACAAAAGGCCCACGCCTTTTGTTGGCTTCGACCGATCGGTTATTACCACTTGTGCTCAGAAATTCTATTCGTCGAGGGAAAACTGTCTTCGCATGCCTTCGCGACGGAATTGGCAGGGCCCGGACAAATGAGAAGCGTACATCTGAATAAAGCGTTGGAAAATTCTGCGCTCGGAAAGTCTGTGAAATTTACGCTACGCAGCTCTGGATACGGTATCCTGATTAATCGCACATGACGTTAAGTAAGAGATTTTGGGACAGGCGCAATCCTGCCGCATTTTGCGCACTACGAAAGGCTGTGTAACCGGGAATTCGTTGCGGTTAGAAATGGAGGCTTGCCTGCATTACATGCTTGCAGCATCGGCAGGGCATGAAGCGAAGTTTCCTCGAACCTAGTGTCGTCCATAGCGCACTTGTTGCCTCCAGCGCCCTCGTAATGCGTCTTGAGCCGGCCTGCCGTCCGTATGAGCACAGACAATGTAGCCAACACAAGCATCAATTCCCTAACCTAGACTTATCGAGAGCAGCGACGACCTGTTCCATACCTCGTCAGCCGTGTCACGCGCCGCGGATGAAGACGCGGTCGCTCCGGTGGCGACGGGGACGTCAACCTGGACAGCGTCCCGGCCCACAGGCAGCCAAGACTTCCATCGGAGACGGATGAGCTCCCGGATGCTGCGACGAGGGGGCAGGTACTCCTGCGACATCGTGAAGCCCCGGCCACCAGAGAAGGCCTCGAACTCAGACTCCGAAGAAGCGGTCGTGGTTCCACTGCGTGCAACGCCCGGCACCTCGTTGCCTGGCGCGACGTCGCAGGATCCAGTCGTTCCGACGGTGGGCACGGCCATGGCTGTCGCTGTGTTGCTCGAACTCGAGTGTGCTGGCTCGCAAGAAGTGCCTCTCAAGCCTCCGCTGCTCTTGCCCTGACTCGGTCCGTTGCTGCTGCTGCCGCTGCTGCTGCGTGCGCCAGGTACGGGATGCAGCGCGTGGCGCCTGCGCTCTCGCGATCACCTTGTTTTCTTCGGAGTGAATGAAAAGTACTCCTGGCGACAAATTCAGCACTCACAGTGACCTCGAAACCACGAGGTTTAAAAGTGATGCCCTTTGTAAGCACAAAACCAAATAAGACAATCCACTGAAATGAAATCGAAACCAAAACTTCTAATTCAAAACCCTTTTTCGAAAATTTTACAAATTTAGCCCCACTGGCAAGGGCCAGACGAATCAGTGCAAACACCAGGCCGAAGAGAAAGGAGTTATAATAAAAAGGAGAGAAGGACCGAGGGCTGTGAAAAAATAATTGTTTCCAAATGTGGGGGAAAAAAAAGGCATTTTAATGCAAATACGAGAATGACTGCAGGAAAACACTAATCCCTACACGGCTTTACCGTTCCCTTGCTCCAGATAACATCTATATTTGATTTGTGGGGTTTAACGTCCCAAAGCGACTCAGGCTATGAGAGACGCCGTAGTGGAGGGCTCCGGAAATTTCGACCACCCGGGGTTCTTTAGCGTGCACTGACATCGCACAGCACACGGGCCTCTAGAATTTCTCCTCCATTGAAATTCGGCCGCCACGGGCCGGGTTCGAATCCCAGTCTTTCGGGTCAGCAGCCGAGCACCATAACCACCGAGCCACCGCGGCGGCTGATAACATCTATAATTTGAGCTTTTACGCTCATTATGATGACAATACAAGCATCCGCGTGTGACAAACTAGCGTTCCAGCAACGAAAAGGGTCGAATTCGTACCAGTTTATTTGTATAGCTTAAAGGCATCGCGACGTTTCGGCCGGAATGTAAGTGCACAGGAAGTGAACCAGTGCTTGGAAACACTGAGCAATGTTTTTGAACCGTTCCTCTGGAATGTCGGCTTGTCCTCTTTCAATACGTCCTCTTTCACGCCTTTGCTCTCGTATTGAAAGAGGACGTAGAAAAGAGAGAGGCTGCGGCACCAAACATGGGCGATCGTTCATGAGGTGCACCGAAGGAGTTGTGTATGAGATTCCCCTCTCGTGCGGCCACTCCTATACAGGGCAAACTGGGCGCTGCGTTAACGAGCGAATCAGGGAACACGAAAGAAACGTTGAGCAAAATATAGAAGGCCCAACTATGTCTAAGCATGTAAGGTCGTGCCCATCACGCTCTTGTGAGCCATGTTTTCCCGGTGTGCGAATTCTCTCAAAAAGCAAAGATACAAAACCTAGGAAATTAATCGAAGCTTTTTTTTTATTGCAAAGAAAGGAAGCATGTGCGTCAGCGACACATCCATATCTTTGTGCAAGGCTGAGAACAATTTTTTGACCCGTTCGATATCATATCAACTTTGAAGATGATAGTATTCCTTGCATGTAAGACGGTATATATTTGTGCATGTTGCCTTAGAACAAATCTGTTGTGAGTGGTGCTTCGCCCCGTCTTTTTGCCTTGTGTTGTGTCTTTTTTCGCGCCTGTAACCAAAGACGAATAATAGTGTTTGTGATTTTATCTGCACCAGGAGCGGTGTTGCGCTGCGATGCACGGGCTGCGGCTTGCACCTCGGCTTTTTTTTTTTTTAGGGCATCAAGTGTGGGGTTTGGAAGACCGTTGTAGGTGGTTGGACAAGACGGTAATGGAGTGTCGCCAATGTAACGCGTCCACAAAGCGTCCGTGAGTTCCGTATCGGTCCCATGGAATTGTTGAGATATCGTTTGGAGTGTACGATCTGAGGCCGATTTGTCTTTTTCAGGTTCAGTGAGACTGCGGCAGATGGACAGTCGGGGACAAAAGTCTCCGGACCACGTGCTCCTTTAACGAAGCCGATAGCTCTGCTATTATTCGGCGGCTGGAGACCACAGTTGTGGAGGTAAAAGTTAAATTTTTGTTCTTCCATCTCCACAAGTGCGGTCTCCAGCCGCTGCCTGATAGTAGAGCTATAAGCTTCGTTTGAGGAACACGTGGTCCGGAGAATTGTGTCCCCGACTGGACAAGGTTTGAGCAGCACTGAGGGTTCCTTTCAAGGAGGCACAGAACTGCACCCAGTTCTATTGGGCCAGTTGGGTGGAATATTGCAGAGCTTCCTCTATGATGGAGGCAATGCGTAGGCGGAGTTGGCCGAATTTATTCTGGAGTCCTCCATTATGGCACCTCCTTCTCACTCTCCTCTTTCACTCCCCCCCCCCCCAAAAAAAAAAAGAAACTGCGCGCAGTCAGCGCAGGGGAGTGGCCCGTGTCTTGCCCTTTCCTGTCAATCTTCTGCCCGATCTCGGTGACTTACTCACTTTGTGCCACGGTCTGACTCGAGTAGGCGCGCGCTCTGCTCCGCAATGACCGTGAGCGCGGCAGGCCATGACGTCGCTCAGGCTGCTCCAATACGGCCGTCGCTTCCGGGGGATGCAGCCCAGAGTCCATTTCTTGTCATTGGAATTTCTTGCTGAAATGTGCGCATAGAGCCTACTTCTTTCTTTAAGCTCGTTTAATAACGCCGATCTTAGTAGCCGCAAAGTAAAACCCCGATTTCTTGCTATAGTCGGATACAACTTAAGTCTGCAGTGAAGCTCCGCCCACACTGAGCCTCTGTGCACAGAATTCCTCCACGACGAAAAAGCAGTCCGCTGCTTAATCGTTTCTTATTACTTAAACAAGCAGCTTATCTCAAGAAAAAAAAAATTATGAGCTCTAGAATTTTAATACGCGGACTGTTTGATGTAGTCAAATATTAAAAATCTGATTTCGTTTACTTGCGATTGGCCAGCGGAGTAATACAGGACGCCGCGGACCGTGGCACAGTGTTAGCAACTGCTGTTTTTTTAAGCTGTATCCTACTATAGGCCGCGTCATGACCCCTTTAAGGTTCCATAACCATGCAGCAAAATTTGAGAGGTCGTGCTGCAAGCATTAGTGGATTTAGATGTATGACTTCGCAATAGGCATGACGACACAGTGGGTATATAAAATGCGATTGGGACCGCTTTGGGTACCGCCATTCACAACAAAGAGGCGAACGAAATATTGCCTTATTTTGCAGAATGTAGAACTCTAAAGCTGCTTTTTTTTACTTTGTACGGGAAAGATTTAGGCCGCTCTCTGCTGTTCGCATTGTGTTATGCATCATTCCTCCTCGTTCTTGTCGCAGACAGGAGAGTGTTAGAGCTGATAATGCGTCATGTGACCAACATGCATGTTTAAAACTTGCAGAGCCTTCCTGAAAGGCGACTGTAGTCAAAATGAAAGCTTTCCACGTATCTGTAACTCTTTCTACTGGCGAGCTTCATAAAGCGCTTCAGTAAAGATTAGCGCGGATTGCAGCCCATCAATGTGCTTATCAGGCACGAGGCACAGTGCACCTGGCTCGGGCCTGTTTACAAACAAGGAGTTCACAGTTGACGAGTTCGTAAATTGGAGTATAACCTGTAGTCTCTGCATCTGGAACAAATGCTATACCGCACAGGCGACAAGAGGTACCACCTCATCCACAGCTCTAAGCGGCGTGGATATCTATCGGCCAAGCAGAAAGCAGAACTTGTTTGTGAGAGCTGCACCGAATAAGCGTTCTCTAGAAAAAGCAGCCGAACACACTGCATTGTTGCCAGAGTTGACGGTGCGCCACATGTGTTGCACGTAGGCTGGTGCGCGAGTTGCAGTGTGCACGCCCCGGTCGCTTCTAGCTGCTCGCTCCTGATGCTCACAGGAGGAAGGGAGCGGTAAAAAAAGAGATGAAAGCGCGAGGTCAGGGGTTCATTTATTCTTACCGTCCCTCTGCTCCGGTTGCTTTTCGCCAACATCCACATTGTCATTGCCTGGCTCCATCGCAACATTCACCTTCTATGATAGCGAAAATTTCCATTTTCCAGTAAATCAAAACACTAATTGTCTAACTATGGATTATCATGGCGCCAGTCTAAAAAACCTAATCAGGGGTGCGTCCGCAAAAAAAGACAAGCAGGTTATTCTATAGAGAGTATACCTATATCATAACTAAATGACTAAATCTATATGACTAAATAAATTATCGCTCGCCCCGTCGCGGTGGCTAAGTGGTTACGGTGCTCGGCTGCTGACCCGAAAGACGCGGGTTCGATCCCGGCCGCGGCGGCTAAATTTCTTTGGAGGAGAAATTCTAGAGGCCCGTGTACTGTGCGATGTCAGTGCACGTTAAAGCACCCCAGGTGGTCGAAATTTCCGGAGCCCTCCACTACGGCGTCTCTCATAGCCTCAGTCGCTTGGGGACGTTAAACCCCAATAAACCAAACCAAATTATCGCTCCGCTCTAAGTCCCCAGCGGCTGCGAAGCAATGGATCAAAGCGGCGGAGCTGCGACGCCGCGGAGGGTGGTAAGAATCTCCGGCTCCGGACAGGCCGTCATTGGAAGCTAAACCTGGCACCGTTTAACGCTAGAACCTTATCCAGTGAGGCTGTCCTAGGGTTTAGTGAGGGCATATGTACTATCTGTCTATCTAAACGGCGAATACGCATTATGCTATCGTGGATTAACGGACAGAAGAGAACTAGGCGTGGGATTCCTCATCAATCGGCATATAGCTGGCTTCATCGAGGAATTCTATAGTATTAACATGAGGGCGGCAGTTATTGTAATTGGGCTTAACAAAAAGTACAAACTGATGGTGGTACAGGCCTACGCGCTTACATCCAGCCATGATGACTGGATGTAGAAAGCTATTACGAAGACGTGGAATCAGGAATGAGCAAAGAAAAAACACAGTAAGCAAAATTGATGAGTTATTTCAATGCTAAGGCAGGAAAGAAGTAGGTTGGAGACCAGGCAGTAGGCGACCATGGCACAGGTTCGTGAAACAGCATGGGCCAGTTATTAGTGGAGTCCTCAGAAAGAAATAATTTACCGATCATGAATCTTTCTCAAACGAGAGAAGCGGAAGTGGACGTGTAAAAACCCCAGTGGTGGAAGTAAAAATGAAATAGACTTCGTACTATGCGCTCACCCTGGCATTGTGCAGGATAGGGAGGTCCCCGGAGAGGTGCGTTGTTGCGACCACAGGACGGTAAGCTCTCGAATTAGCCTAGACCTCAAGAGATCATGGAATAAAACTACTGAGGCAGAAGCCAATCAACGAGTTAAAGGTGAGAGGGAAAGCACAGGAATTCAGGATCTCGCTGCAGAACAGGTTTCCAGCTTTAACTGAGGAGGCTGACTTTGATGTATGACAAATGAACGATAACCTCACAGCCATCATTACGGAGTGCAGAGTAGAAGTAGGCGGTAGGATGGCTCGACAGGATACCGATAAGCTCTCAGGATACGAATGATCTGATCAAGAAACGCGAAAGCAAGAAAGCTCAAACCCCACAGACAGAATACAACTGGCAGAGCTATCAAAGTTAACCAATAGGCGCAAGGTAACCGACATAAGGAACTTTAATATGGAAAGAATCGAGCATGCACCAAAGAACGGAGGTTGCCTAAAAGCGCTGAAGAATAAACTAGGCATAGGCAAAAATCGGATGTATGCTTTAAGAGACAAAGAGGGCAATGAGATTAGCGATATGGATAAGGCAGTTAACATAGCCGAAGAGCTCTACACAAATCTACACAGTAGCCAATGTAATCAGAACGTTAATGAGCGAGACAATAGCGCACAGCAATGGGACCTCCCGCCAGTAACGAAAGAGAAAGTAAAGAAAGCCTAAGGAGCAATGCCGGGGGGGGGGGGGGGGGGGGGGGAGCAGCTAGTGCGGATCAGGTAACAGCAGATTTGTTGAAGGACGAAGGAGAGGTTGTGCTAGAAATATTAGCCACCCCGTAAACAACTCCTTATGAACTCGCGCGTACCAGAAGCTTGGAATAACGCTAACATCATGTTAATACATCAGAGAGGAGACATCAAGGACTCCAACAATTACAGACAAATCAGCTTACTGTCTGTTATCTATAAGGTATTTACTAAGGTAATCGCTAATAGAGTGGCAACAACTTTAGACTTCAATCAACCAAATGACCAGGCAGACCTTCGTAGCGGATTCTCGACAATAGACCATAGTCACGATACACAGATATTTACACTATCAACCAGGTGACAGAGAAATGGGCACAATATAAACAGCTCCTAGACCTATATGCATCGCTCATAGATTAGGAGAAACCATTTGACTCAGTTGAAACCGCAGCAGTCATGCAGTCATTGCGGAATCGGGGTGTAGAAGATCCTGATATAAAAATACTTGAAGATAGCTATAATGGTTCCGCAGCTACCATAGTCCTCCTTAAAGTCCCCAATCAAATTCCAAAACAGAAAGGGCGAAAGGCAAGGGAACACGATCTCGCTAATGGTATTCACAGCCTTTTTTGAGGAGGGAACAAACGACGCGTGTTAATGACATCCTAGTGGAAATCAAGAGGAAGAAACGGGCGTGGGCAGGGCATGTAATGCGTAGGCAAGATAACCGAGGGTCCTTAAGGCTAACATACTGGATTCCACGAGAAGGCAAGCGTAGCAGGGAGCGGAAGAAAGTTAGATGGGCGGATGAGATTCAGAAGTTTGCGGGGACAGGGTTGACGGAGCTGGCATAGGACGGGGTGGAGAGATATAGTAGAGACCTTTGTCCTGAGGTGGGTGTAGTCAGGTTGATGATGATGAGTAGCCGGCGCTTGCAACCGCAGAGCCCCGGTGGTGTCAAAATGGCACATATATAAGCCGTGGTGCGGCGGGGCCTCTAGACATATACAACTCAATAATTTTTGCTACGCGGATATGAGCTTGGAAAGGCGTCTCACAAAGCATGCAAAGATTTCAGCGGAAAAGAAGGAATGATTATTAAATACAAAATCAACCATTTTGGTACACCTCGGCTTCTTCAGCCATGCCTACCATGCGGCTGCTGCTTCTTCCTTAGATCACAGAGCTCAGTGGAAGTGATGCCGATAGACACAGTGATGCCAGAACAGTCACAGAACAGTGATGCCGATAGACACAGGCATCATGGAGGAACTATCCCAGGAGAACTAAGAGCATTTTAGCCCTTTACTAAGGCACTAGCGGTACATTTGTGTAGTGGAGTCAAATGACACGACGAGGGCCGAAAGGATCATGTCGTATTACATTGCCACACATGTAGTACGGCGAAAGGTGCAAGAATATCTGCATCTGGACAGACCGGTATTGGAAACTGGACCTGCTACGTTTAACGCAAGGACTTTGTTCGGTTAGGCTAGCCTAGCTGATCTCTTCGTGAAGCTCTCATACATTAATGTGCTAAAGTAACCAGTCGGGATTGTTGGTATGTATATTCATGGTCATTTTGCGCCAAAGGCTACTCTACTACGGGAGCATGCAAGAACGCTTTGGTAACCGAGACGTTCTCCCTTGTCCAGTCACTGAGATGTCTTGCGTACCGGTTTCTGAAGAGACAGCTGTATTTTTCAAATATCGTGACTTGGTGACACGCGAAACACTAATGGCTCCTATATAGACAACTCGGGTGAGATGTGCGAGGAACCCCTCTCGTGTTGTCAAGCAGTTGCTTTCTTGGATAACACGTGAGTGTAAGCGCTCGTGTAATCTGTGCTTTGTCTTTGTATTTCGTGCACTTGAGCCCTAATTGGATGTTGTGTCAGAAGGCTCCGAGAACGTGTCGAGGCGTATAGTGTCAAGCGCGGGTACACGTTACGGGGGCTAACCAGAAAAGCAGCTATGTATCAGAGATAATCAAGAACGCCTCACGAATCTCCAGTTTACTGATGACCGTTACCTGATACTCAAGGCAGGAATTTCAGCAAATCACTGATGCCCTAAACAAAGCAAGTACTAGCGGTAAGCGCAAACACAGCACACTGCAGAGGGTGGTACACTCTTAAGTTGAACACGCGAATGCATGGCCGCGCGCTTCGAAGCGCCAGTGCGTTCTAAAATGAAGCGCAATCAAGGAAACTAACATGCTCAAAGGGACACGGAAGTGCTACTTTGCGTAGTCTACCATGTCAACGCGCTGCTGTGACGGACACACTTGTGCTCCGAAGACCACATCCGCGCACACATGAGTTTACCCTAAACGCGGATCACGCATGCCGTACAGTCGGCAGCCACTGTACAGCCTGCGTGAAACCGTTACACGTTACACATGGAAAGTGCGTTGGGAGAGCGAGAAGCTCCCGTGGGCGGAATACCCCCGACGACCGCTGTCCATTTCACCTGCAGCATTCACACACATATGTGTCGACGGGCACTGCATATGTCCACAAGGCAATTTTTGCGCGTACACGAAACTGCAGTTTTCCAGCCCTGAAGCTCGACATGTACAAATGACGTAGTAAAAAAAAAAAAAACATCGGCGTGTGCATTAGTTCGAAGACACCAAACAGCTGCCCGCTGCAAAAAAAAAAGAACACAGTGTCAGGGGCTAACCCTTATCACCGTAACACCGGAAGGTTCTCCTGAACTCCACGAGTGCCCTCGCAGCGACGTTGCAACGCTGTTCCGCATCTCCGTAGAACTCGCCAATGCGGTTTCCGCTGGAGCACAGGGCATAACAGGAGGCAACGAAGAAAAGCCTGTCCTCCATGAGGCTCGATTTCACGGAATGAGTTTCAACGGAGCGTCGCACTATGCCAAGCCTGTAGGCCTTGAAGGCGGCTAAAAGGGCTTTAATGTCCACGTAATGAGGGGACCACTCCGGCAGAGCATCGTAAGTCTCGTTGGCTTCACTGAGGAAATAGTCACGAGCCACTCGCTGATGCTCTTTGGGGGGCGCGAAGAAGAGCTCCCTAAGAACTTCATCAGCAAGCAGCCTCCCAGCACCGCCGTAGTTGACTGCCGGCGGCAGGTCCGGATGGTACAGAGGGTAGACGAAGTACACTTGGGAGGCTGTTAGGGCGCCATGCAGGGTCCATTTGTGGCTCAGCACGGAGCTCGGCTTTACGATGTTGGTCAGGTCATGCTGCTGCAGCCTCCACTGAACTTTCATCAGTTTCACCCAGCTGTTGAAAAAGCTAGTGGCGGGGGTGGGCTCTGGCAGTACGGTGGAAAGATATTTTTGGACGTCCGACTGAGAGGTTTCATTCCTGGCGGTCATGCGGAGCATAACACCGCTGCGACGCATCCCGACACCAAGGAGAACGTCTCGGATATCATGAATCAGACTGTCGGCTCCTGGATCTTTGGGGAAAAGGCTGAACCAGGCCACGCCTGTCCTGCTTTCAACCTCCATTAGGCAGCGGCGGGTGTGCGATGACCAAGGAAGACCAAGGAGTTGAAGTGTGGCCTCAGCGATTTCCCGGTGCGCCATCCAGCCTAACTCAGTGACGACGCGGAGCCCCAGGCTGAGGGTCAGTGCTTCCCGCGTCTCGGACTTGAGCCGCAGAAGGTAACCAACAGCCCTGAGCAGGCTGGGATTCTCCGCATGCACCTCGATGTTGGCGGAATAGCGGCGAGCCCAAGGGAAGTGCGCGTCGATGAGGAGACTCCAGCGGTCGGTGGGGAAGCCGGGAGTCATGGCATCACTGAAGTTCTGAATAGACAGCCGCAGAATTTTCTGTTCTTGGTCTGCAAAGGCAGGTGTCAAAGCTTCTAGAGTAAGCATATCCATTTCCTGGATTGTAGTGGCCAATTCGAAGGTTCGCAACTCGGAAACGCCGAAAAGAGCCAGCATGTTCTGGACGTACTTTTGGTAGCGGAGGGACGGCTCGGTTCCCCTTCGCTGACCGGCGAATGTCCGCATTAAAGCTACCCAGGCTCCAAACATGGCGCTTCTTTCGATCTTAAGTAAGGGGTTTCCCGTGCCGGCTTGATAAGGGGAAAGATCGAGAGTCAGCTGGAACCATAGGTGGATGTTCCAATTTCCAGAGAGGTCAAACAAAATATCCAGCAGGTCTTTGCGGGATGTCATCGGCCAAGGAAGGTGGCGTTCGGCCATGAACGTTTTGAGTTCGTCTAAATCGCTTTCAGAATGCCTCATGCATGACATGACTAAAGCGGCTACCTTTTCTTCGGCGTTCCGTGGAGACCTCGTTGGGGTGCTGTGACTTTTGGTGAACCGGGGAGCCCAGTTGACGGAATTCAAGGCATGCGTGTACATTCCGTCTTCGGCAACATCGAGAACGGAGACCATATGGTGGTGGTGCCTCCATCCGTCGCACACAAATCGGTAGAAGTTGTCACATGGGTCTCTAGACCAGTTGAGGGAAGATCGTATGCCAGCCATGTACATCTGGCACGCCGTATTGTCGCAGCCAGGGAAAGTGGGCAGATCCGCGGGGTTTGTGCGCAGCCTTGCTGTACTGGGGCGGTAAACGTCGCCGTGATGGACGCTAATCCATTGCGTAACCATCAGATAGATGATTGGAGTGGCGACGAAGACAAGTGTGGTTCCTAGTAAGGCCACCTTAATCCACAAGCTTATACCGCAGTTTCCTTGGCGGGCGAATACTTCAATACCGGCGTGATCCTGCGCACGATAAAAACAAAAAGCGTAAATATTTACTGCCTCATCAGAGCACCCGCGATACAGTAGAGGCAGTTTATCTGATTTAGTAAAACGCCTCAAATTATGCTCTGCCCTGTCTCACCAGAGCTTTGAACTAATCGAATATCCTCTTATTTGATTCGTCGAATGAATCAAATAGCGCATCCTCAAGATAATTTAAAAGAGCCGAATAAATTCGAAACTTTTCGAATACTTTCCAAATAATTGGCATGAAGGTGAAATAAGGCATGCCGTAGTTTTATTCGTCGCCTGTTTTAAGGGCAGGGCCCACTCCTGCGCCTCACAGCGTTCTGCCGCCATCTTTCTGCGCGGGAGGTAGAGTTATCGCGACATGGTCCATTTGATTCGCGGTTTCATAATGCTCAAACATGACCACCAATATTGATTGACGCAGCAGGGCTCAGGCAGGCCTGCATTGACGCCCGATCTCGGAGGTCATGGCTCAAGCGTTGCTCTTGCACCTCTCATCTACTGAGTTGTGGCGCTGTCATCAGTAGGAGAAGGTAATTTTCCTATATGTATAACATAACGATCAGTTATTATACTGGCTTCGTGCAGTCTACCCCTAAGTGGAGATCAGTTTTGCACCTTAGGCAGCTATGGCTACTCCACAAGTTACAGAGCCGTACCGCAGCTGCCGTTAGCACTTTGGTGTTTCGCACGATTATTCTTATTTTACGATTATACACACTAGTAACGAATATTTGTAATATTCGCATCGTATTCTATTAGGTTCGATCAAAGTTCGATTCATATTCTGCACATCTTTTAGCAATAATATTCGTATTCGATTTAGTGTTGAAAAGTATTATTTGCACCCCCCCCCCCCCCCCCCCCCCCAAAATTAGGACACAACTTAAAAAAACCAGCAGTTCTTCACACTTGGACACTGCACGAGGCGTCCTGTATGTGAAGAGGAAATGAAATCAGGTTTTTAATGTTTCACTTTTTTAAAGAAGCTAGGTGTTAGAATTCTAGAGCTTGATTATTTCTTTGTATTTAGCTTCTTATCTAGGTAACAAGAAAAACTGAAAACGGACTACTTTTTTTGTCGTGGAGGAATTCTGTGCGGCGGTCCTGAATGCGGGCGGAGCTTCACTGCAGACTTACGTTGTATCCGACTATAGCTACCTTGTTCAGTCGGTTTGTGCAAGATTTGAAATATAACAATGACGCGAAGGGCCAAATGGCAAGGGTATGATCCTATTTCCACAAAGCATTTCTTAAACATATTCTTCCCCATAAAATGGGACAGTGCGATTTTATCATTTACAAAATTCCCGCTTTGAAGAGAGGAAGGGAAGCGTTCATCCCTCTCAGCCCCCTATTCTTAATTCCACCCCTAGCGTTTTGCTAAAGCCGGACTAAGTGGGAGCCGAAAGGCTATACGTTTTTGGGGTCCACTATTCCGGGTTCTAAAAAAGCTGGTGAAACTCGAAAAATAGTCCAGGAATAATTCTATGTAAGCTCTAATTCAACAAAACCTGAATGCTTATATGGACAGCACAAGATTTCCGCACTCCGGGGCATTCCGACGGCGTCCCTATAGTCGGCAACTCCGTTTCGAACATAAAGCATAGACGTCTACACTGTGGCGATGATATGGTTACTTCGCCTCCCGCCTTTCCGTCGATATGGTTCCCTATCAAACTGAGGCTTAAAACGGCATCCGTTGCCGGGCGTCGCCGAGCATGCTTTCCTCGTTCGGAAATATCCCAACTCGGACCGCCTTGTAATCCCTACATGGGCGAAGTGATCCGGCACTTATTCGCGGTCAACCGCACAATGCACGCCGGAGGAGCTAGAAATAAAAACTCTTAGGCGAACCTCGGTGCATCGTTTGAATGCGCAAGCAGCCGAACGTTCGTTATATTCGAGGTTTACACATTAAAGTTCCTTATATCCGAGGTGAGCACATAAACGTTCGTTATACCCGAGGTTAACACCCGAAAGGTCGTTATATCCGAGGTGGCATACTGTTGTCACTTGCCCACCTGGTTGTGGGCAACCTGCTTTCCCCAGGCTACCGAGAGACGGCGGTCACCACCATTTCCGCTCGCACAGACTCGTCTAATGATCACGCGTGAACAGTCTTGAGTGCCCTGACACGTGAGAAGAAGTGCTGCCCCACCGAAAACACCCACTGGCACGAACACGTGTTCGTTATTCTCAGCACCTCCCGGTGAATAATATCTTTGGCCAGTGAGAGCGCGGGAGTTTTCGTTTAAGTCATAAAATGCCGTCAACGACGCCTATTACTACGGATAAAGCCCCACAAAAAGCTGACTTTTAAGAAGTTAAATCAAACGACGCTATAAAGACTCTCGGCCCAGCGCCGATTTTCTCTTTGACCGAAAAGGCGTACCGGTCGCCGATTCGTCAACTGCGGTCTGTGCAGCCATGAGGTTGCAAACGGTATATTAATTATAACGATGCAAACTCATAAGTACTTCAGGAGCTGCCCTATAACGGATAACACAGCCAATTGAAAGAAACAGTCAAATAGTATCACAGGGGGAAATTCTGAGCCTAAAAAAATGTATGCGCGAACTCAAAAGGAGAGACTACAGAAAGATCGCACCTCAAAGCTTCTTTAACAGCGTAAGGGGCGTTTGAACATTTTACCTAAATGTGTATTGCACACCACGGGCCGATTTTAGGTTAAAAAAAAAGAGCGGCAAGGGTACTAGCAGAAATCTCCCTCCAAATGGTGACCAAGAAACGTTGCTGATCCACTACTGCATGACATCGAAGCGAACGTTGCCTTCTGCGAGTGCTGGTAACCATTAGGCTGAAACGGCTGCCACCCGCGTGGTACTGCCACCTCTTCCTACACCGGCCGCATTTTGGCAAACAGGCATACGAATACAGAACTGGTAGCACTACAGATGTGCTACATTTCGGCATGACTGCTCACGACGCTGATTGCGAATACTGCAAGAAATAAAAACTCAGCGCAGTAGGTGGAATAGATCCAGTAGCACCGCGAGCGCTGTAGATGCACACCCTTTGTCAAAAGAAGAGTCCAGAATGGTCCCTCACCTTCAAAAAATTTAGAACACTTGCGATGCATAACAAGCCACACAGCATGGCTCAAAACGAAATTTCTTGAGCTCCAGACTTTTGAGAAGGGCCATAGGTGTACTGTACGCGACGCCTGGCACATGGCATGAAAGCAATCGTAGATTGTGTATTCGATCGACGACATGAACAAATGAGCCACAAGATGCCATTGTCTAATTACGACCGGTAGGGTGCCGTATTGAAGCCAATGTTGACTAAGGATCTTTAAAAAAAAAAGAACGAAACGATCTTAGACCACCACGTGCTTAAGCGCGCGCGCACACACACACACACGCACACGCACGCACACGCTCACGCACGAACACGCACACACACACACACACACACACACACACACGCGCGCGCGCGCGCATACACACACACAAGCAGCTTTAACGATACACCATCATCACATAGTCACCGACGAAAAAGGGTGCATCCCACTGACCTATCCCACACTGTAAGAGGAGAGTTGCATCTCACTCCCACAAGAGAAACAAATGTTTGCTTTCATGAGCGAACAAAAGGCGCACGAAGCAGATAATGGGCTTCCACCATTTGGCTTCGACCGATCGGTTATTACCACTTCTGCTCAGAAATTCTATTCGTCGAGGGAAAACTGTCTTCGCATGCTTTCGCGACGGAATTGGCAAGGCCCGGACAAATGAGAAGCGTACATCTGAATAATGCGTTTGAAAATTCTGCGCTCGGAAAGTGTGTGAAATTGACGCTACGCAGCTCTCGATACGGTGTCGTGATTAATTGTACATGACATTAAGTAAGAGATTTTGGGACAGGCGCAATCCTGCCGCATTTTGCGCACTACGACAGGCTGTGTAACCGGGAATTCGTTGCGGTTAGAAATGGAGGCTTGCCTGCATTACATGCTTGCAGCATCGGCAGGGCATGAAGCGAACTTTCCTCGAACCTAGTATCGTCCATAGCGCACTTGTTGCCTCCAGCGCGCCCGTAATGCGTCTTGAGCCGGCCTGCCGTCCGTATGAGCACAGACAACGTAGCCAACTCAAGCATCAATTCCCTAACCTAGACTTATCGAGAGCAGCGACGACCTGTTCCATACCTCGTCTGCCGTGTCACGCGCCGCGGATGAAGACGCGGTCGCTCCGGTGGCGACGGGGACGTCACCCTGGACGGCGTCCCGGGCCACAGGCAGCCAAGACTTCCATCGGAGACGGATGAGCTCCCGAATGCTGCGACGAGGGGGCAGGTACTCCTGCGACATCGTGATGCCCCGGCCACCAGAGAAGGCCTCGAACTCAGACTCCGAAGAAGCGGTCGTGGTTCCACTGCGTGCAACGCCCGGCACGTCGTAGCCTGGCGCGACGTCGCAGGATCCAGTTGTTCCGACGGTGGGCACGGCCATGGCTGTCGCTGTGTTGCTCGAACTCGAGTGTGCTGGCTCGCAAGAAGTGCCTCTCAAGCCTCCGCTGCTCTTGCCCTGACTCGGTCAGTTGCCGGCACCGTTGCTGCTGCTGCCGCTGCTGCTGCGTGCGCCAGGTACGGGATGCAGCGCGTGGCGCCTGCGCTCTCGCGATCACCTTGTTTTCTTCGGAGTGAATGAAAAGTACTCCTGGCGACAAATTCAGCACTCACAGTGACCTCGAAACCACGAGGTTTAAAAATGATGCCCTTTGTAAGCACAAAACCAAATAAGACAATCCACTGAAATGAAATCGAAACCAAAACTTCTAATTCAAAACCCTTTTTCGAAAATTTTACAAATTTAGCCCCACTGGCAAGGGCCAGACGAATCAGTGCAAACACCAGGCCGAAGAGAAAGGAGTTATAATAAAAAGGAGAGAAGGACCGAGGGCTGTGAAAAAATAATTGTTTCCAAATGTGGGGGAAAAAAAGGCATTTTAATGCAAATACGAGAATGACTGCAGGAAAACACTAATCCCTACACGGCTTTACCGTTCCCTTGCTCCAGATAACATCTATATTTGATTTGTGGGGTTTAACGTCCCAAAGCGACTCAGGCTATGAGAGACGCCGTAGTGGAGGGCTCCGGAAATTTCGACCACCCGGGGTTCTTTAGCGTGCACTGACATCGCACAGCACACGGGCCTGTAGAATTTCTCCTCCATTGAAATTCGGCCGCCATGGGCCGGGTTCGAATCCCAGTCTTTCGGGTCAGCAGCCGAGCACCATAACCACCGAGCCACCGCGGCGGCTGATAACATCTATAATTTGAGCTTTTACGCTCATTATGATGCCAATACAAGCATCCGCGTGTGACAAACTAACGTTCCAACAACGAAAAGGGTCGAATTCGTACCAGTTTTTTTGTAGAGCTTAAAGGCATCGCGACGTTTCGGCCGGAATGTAAGTGCACAGGAAGTGAACCAGTGCTTGGAAACACTGAGCAATGTTTTTGAACCGTTCCTCTGGAATGTCGGCTTGTCCTCTTTCAATACGTCCTCTTTCACGCCTTTGCTCTCGTATTGAAAGAGGACGTAAAAAAGAGGAAGGCTGCGGCACCAAACATGGGCGATCGTTCATGAGGTGCACCGAAGGAGCTGTGTATGAGATTCCCCTCTCGTGCGGCCGCTCCTATACAGGGCAAACTGGGCGCTGCGTTAACGAGCGAATCAGGGAACACGAAAGAAACGCTGAGCAAAATAAAGAAGGCCCAACTATGTCTAAGCATGTAAGGTCGTGCCCATCACGCTCTTGTGAGCCATGTTTTCGCGGTGTGCGAATTCTCTCAAAAAGCAAAGATACAAAAGCTAGGAAATTAATCGAAGCTTTTTTTTTTATTGCAAAGAAAGGAAGCATGTGCGTCAGCGACACATCCATATCTTTGTACAAGGCTGAGAACAATTTTTTGACCCGTTCGATATCATATCAACTTTGAAGATGATAGTATTCCTTGCATGTAAGACGGTATATATTTGTGCATGTTGCCTTAGAACAAATCTGTTGTGAGTGGTGCTTCGCCCCGTCTTTTTGCCTTGTGTTGTGTCTTTTTTCGCGCCTGTAACCAAAGACGAATAATAGTGTTTGTGATTTTATCTGCACCAGGAGCGGTGTTGCGCTGCGATGCACGGGCTGCGGCTTGCACCTCGGCTTTTTTTTTTTTTTAGGGCATCAAGTGTGGGGTTTGGAAGACCGTTGTAGGTGGTTGGACAAGACGGTAATGGAGTGTCGCCAATGTAACGCGTCCACAAAGCGTCCGTGAGTTCCGTATCGGTCCCATGGAATTGTTGAGATATCGTTTGGAGTGTACGATCTGAGGCCGATTTGTCTTTTTCAGGTTCAGTGAGACTGCGGCAGATGGACAGTCGGGGACAAAAGTCTCCGGACCACGTGCTCCTTTAACGAAGCCGATAGCTCTGCTATTATTCGGCGGCTGGAGACCACACTTGTGGAGGTAAAAGTTAAATTTTTGTTCTTCCATCTCCACAAGTGCGGTCTCCAGCCGCTGCCTGATAGTAGAGCTATAAGCTTCGTTTGAGGAACACGTGGTCCGGAGAATTGTGTCCCCGACTGGACAAGGTTTGAGCAGCACTGAGGGTTCCTTTCAAGGAGGCACAGAACTGCACCCAGTTCTATTGGGCCAGTTGGGTGGAATATTGCAGAGCTTCCTCTATGATGGAGGCAATGCGTAGGCGGAGTTGGCCGAATTTATTCTGGAGTCCTCCATTATGGCACCTCCTTCTCACTCTCCTCTTTCACTCCCCCCCCCCCCCAAAAAAAAAAAAAAGAAACTGCGCGCAGTCAGCGCAGGGGAGTGGCCCGTGTCTTGCCCTTTCCTGTCAATCTTCTGCCCGATCTCGGTGACTTACTCACTTTGTGCCACGGTCTGACTCGAGTAGGCGCGCGCTCTGCTCCGCAATGACCGTGAGCGCGGCAGGCCATGACGTCGCTCAGGCTGCTCCAATACGGCCGTCGCTTCCGGGGGATGCAGCCCAGAGTCCATTTCTTGTCATTGGAATTTCTTGCTGAAATGTGCGCATAGAGCCTACTTCTTTCTTTAAGCTCGTTTAATAACGCCGATCTTAGTAGCCGCAAAGTAAAACCCCGATTTCTTGCTATAGTCGGATACAACTTAAAGGGCAACTGCAGCACTTTTTTGAGAATTTCGCGACATTCGAGGATACAGATCTTTATAGGCTGCAGGTAAAGCATGCCAAGTGGTTTTTCACTAGCATTTAAAATAGTGACGTAATCGACGATTGAATTTTGCGCTTCTCCTCAATGCACCGGAGAAGTGCAGGGAAACTCAGCGTGACGTCATGGAAGGTATGATTTCAAATTACCGCTGTCGTCAGCCACACCCTGCCTTGACGCGTTAGACGCTGCCAAACAACTCTCGGCAGGGTTCGCCTTCGGTGGCGTTGGTTTTTTTCCTTCAAAGCACGCGTTTGTGCGTTGGAGATGTACCCATACCTTCGATGACGTCATCATGCGCCCCCCACTTGGCGTTGTGCGCTGCGGAGAAGCTGGAATGGCGTCCGGATTTTAATCGGCGATTACTTCACTATTTCAAGTGCTAGCCCAAAAAGACTTCGCATGCTTTACCTACAGGTTTCACAAATTCGACCCTCTTAAGCTCGTTGATTTCTAAAACCTATGCAGGTTCCCTTTAAGTCTGCAGTGAAGCTCCGCCCACACTGAGCCTCTGTGCACAGAATTCCTCCACGACGAAAAAGCAGTCCGCTGCTTAATCGTTTCTTGTTACTTAAACAAGCAGCTTATCTCAAGAAAAAAAAAATTATGAGCTCTAGAATTTCAATACGCGGATTGTTTGATGTAGTCAAATATTAAAAAGCTGATTTCGTTTACTGTTGCGATTGGCCAGCGGAGTAATACAGGACGCCGCGGACCGTGGCACAGTGTTAGCAACTGCTGTTTTTTTAAGCTGTATCCTACTATAGGCCGCGTCATGACCCCTTTAAGGTTCCATAACCATGCAGCAAAATTTGAGAGGTCGTGCTGCAAGCATTAGTGGATTTAGATGTATGACTTCGCAATAGGCATGAGGACACAGTGGGTATAAAATGTGATTGGGACCGCTTTGGGTACCACCATTCACAACAAAGAGGCGAACGAAATATTGCCTTATTTTGCAGAATGTAGAACTCTAAAGCTGCTTTTTTTTACTTTGTACGGGAAAGATTTAGGCCACTCTCTGCTGTTCGCATTGTGTTATGCATCATTCCTCCTCGTTCTTGTCGCAGACAGGAGAGTGTTAGAGCTGATAATGCGTCATGTGACCAACATACATGTTTAAAACTTGCAGAGCCTTCCTGAAAGGCGACTGTAGTCAAAATGAAAGCTTTCCACGTATCTGTAACTCTTTCTACTGGCGAGCTTCATAAAGCGCTTCAGTAAAGATTAGCGCGGATTGCAGCCCATCAATGTGCTTATCAGGCACGAGGCACAGTGCACCTGGCTTGGGCCTGTTTACAAACAAGGAGTTCACAGTTGACGAGTTCATAAATTGGAGAATAACCTGTAGTCTCTGCATCTGGAACAAATGCTATTCCGTACAGGCGACAAGAGGTACCACCTCATCCACAGCTCTAAGCGGCGTGGATATCTATCGGCCAAGCAGAAAGCAGAACTTGTTTGTGAGAGCTGCACCGAATAAGCGCTCTCTAGAAAAAGCAGCCGAACACGCCGCATTGTTGCCAGAGTTGACGGTGCGCCACATGTGTTGCACGTAGGCTGGTGCGCGAGTTGCAGTGTGCACGCCCTGGTCGCTTCTAGCAGCTCGCTGCTGATGCTCACAGGAGGAAGGGAGCGGTAAAAAAAAAAGAAATAAAAGAGCGAGGGCAGAGGTCCATTTAATCTTACCGTCCCTCTGCTCCGGTTGCTTTTCGCCAACATCCACATTGTCATTGCCTAGATCCATCGCAACATTCACCTTCTACGATAGCGAAAATTTCCATTTTCCAGTAAATCAAAACACTAATTCAAGATTTCGTCTAACTATGGATTGTCATGTCGCCAGTCTAAAAAACCTAATCAGGGGTGTGTCCGCAAAAAAAAGGCAAGCAGGTTATTATACAGAGATTACCTATATCATAACTAAATGACTAAATCTATATGACTAAATAAATTATCGCTCGGCTCTCAGTCCCCAGCGGCCGCGAAGCAATGGATCAAAGCGGCAGAGGGACCTGCGACGCCGCGGACGGTGGTAAGAATCTACGACTCCGGACAGGCCGCCATTGGAAACTGAACCTGGCAACGTTTAACGCTAGAACCTTATCCAGTCAGGCTGTCCTAGGGTTTAGTGAGGGTATATGTACTATCTGTCTATCTAAACGGCGAATACGCATTATGCTATCGTGGATTAACGGACAGAAGAGAACTAGGCGTGGGATTCCTCATCAATCGGCATATAGCTGGCTTTATCGAGGAATTCTATAGTATTAACAAGAGGGCGGCAGTTATTGTAATTAGGCTTAACAAAAAGTACAAACTGAAGGTGGTACAGGCTTACGCGCTTACATCCAGCCATGATGACTGGATCGTAGAAAGCTATTATGAAGACGTGGAATCAGGAATGAGCAAAGTAACAACACAGTAAGAAAAATTGATGAGTTATTTCAATGCTAAGGCAGGAAAGAAGTCGGTTGGAGACCACGCAGTAGGCGACCATGGCACAGGTTCATGAAACAGCATGGGCGAGTTATTAGTAGAGTCCTCAGAAAGAAATAATTTACCGATCATGAATCTTTCGCAAACGAGAGAAGCGGAAGTGGACGTGTAAGAATCCCAATGGTGGAAGTAAAAATGAAATAGACTTGATACTATGCGCTCACCCTGGCATTGTGCAGGATAGGGAGGTCCCCGGAGAGGTGCGTTGTTGCGACCACAGGACGGTAAGCTCTCGAATTAGCCTAGACCTCAAGAGGTCATGGAATAAAACTACTGAGGCAGAAGCCAATCAACGAGTTAAAGGTGAGAGGGAAAGCACAGGAATTCAGGATCTCGCTGCAGAACAGGTTTCCAGCTTTAACTGAGGAGGCTGACTTTGATGTATGACAAATGAACGATAACCTCACAGCTATCATTACGGAGTGCAGAGTAGAAGTAGGCGGTAGGATGGCTCGACAGGATACCGACAAGCTCTCAGGATACGAATGATCTCATGAAGAAACGCAAAAGCAAGAAAGCTCAAAACCCACAGACAGAATACAACTGGCAGAGCTATCAAAGTTAACCAATAGGCGCAAGGTAAGCGACGTAAGGAAGTTTAATATGGAAAGAATCGAGCATGCACCAAAGAACGGAGGTTGCCTAAAAGCGCTGAAGAATAAACTAGGCATAGGCAAAAATCGGATGTGTGCTTCAAGAGACAAAGAGGGCAATGACATTAGCGATATGGATAAGGCAGTTAACATAGCCGAAGAGCTCTATACACATCTATACAGTAGCCAATATAATCAGAACGTTAATGAGCGAGACAATAGCGCACAGCAATGGGACCTCGCGCCAGTAACGAAAGAGGAAGTAAAGAAAGCCTAAGGAGCAATGCCATGGGGGGGGGGGGGGGGGGGGGGAGCAGCTAGTGCGGATCAGGTAACAGCAGATTTGTTGAAGGACGAAGGAGAGGTTGTGCTAGAAATATTAGCCACCCTGTATACACAACTCCTTATAATCTCGCGCGTACCAGAAGCTTGAAATAACGCTAACATCATGTTAATCCATCAGACAGGAGACATCAAGGACTTCAACAATTACAGACAAATCAGCTTACTGTCCGTTATCTATAAGGTATTTGCTAATGTAATCGCTAATAGAGTGGCAACAACTTTAGACTTCAATCAACCAAATGACCAGGCAGACCTTCGTAACGAATACTCGACAATAGACCATAGCCACGATACACAGATATTCACACTATCAATCAGGTGATAGAGAAATGGGCACAATATGAACAGCTCCTAGACCTATATACATCGCTCATAGATTAGGAGAAACCATTTGACTCAGTTGAAACCGCAGCAGTCATGCAGTCTTTGCGGAATCGGGATGTAGAAGAGCCTGATATAAAAATACTCGAAGATAGCTATAATGGTTCCACAGCTACCATAGTCCTCCATAAAGTCCCCAATCAAATTCCAAAACAGAAAGGGCGAAAGGCAAGGGAACACGATCTCGCCAAAGGTATTCACAGCCTTTTTAGAGGAGGGAACAAACGACGCGTGTTAATGACATCCTAGTGGAAATCAAGAGGAAGAAATTGGCTTTGGCAGTGCATGTAATGCATAGGCAAGATAACCGAGGGTCCTTAAGGTTAACATACTGGATTCCACGAGAAGGCAAGCGTAGCAGGGGGCGGAAGAAAGTTAGGTGGGCGAATGAGATTCAGAAGTTTGCGGGGACAGGGTTGACGGAGCTGGCATAGGACGGGGTGGAGAGATATAGTAGAGACCTTTGTCCTGAGTTGGGTGTAGTCAGGTTGATGATGATGAATAGCCGGCGCTTGCAACCGTAGAGCCCCGGTGGTGTCAAAATGGCACATATATAAGCCGTGGTGCGGCGGGGCCTCTAGACATATACAACTCAATAATTTTTGCTACGCGCATATGAGCTTGGAAAGGCGTCTCTCAAAGCATGCAAAGATTTCAGCGGAAAAGAAGGAATGATTATTAAATACAAAATCAACCATTTTGCTACACCTCGGCTTCTTCAGCCACGCCTACCATGCGGCTGCTGCTTCTTCCTTAGATCACAGAGCTCAGTGGAAGTGCGAGAACAGTGATGCCGATAGACACGAGGCATCATTGAGGAACTATCCCAGGAGAACTAAGGGAATTTTCGCCCTTTACTGAGGCACTAGCGGTACGTTTGTGTTGTGGAGTCAAATGACACGACAAGGGCCGAAAGGGTTATGTCGTATTTCATTGCCACAGATGTAGCACGGCGGAAGGTGCAATATCATCTGGATCTGGACAGACCAGTATTGGAAACTGGGCCTGCTACGTTTAACGCAAGGACTTTGTTCGGTTGGGCTGGCCTAGCTGATCTCTTTATGAAGCTCTTAGACATTACTTTATGTGCTAAAGTAAAGTAGTCGAGATAGTTGGTATGTATATTCATGGTCATTTAGCGCCAAAGGCTACTCTACTACGGGAGCATGCAAGAACACTTTGGTAACCGAAACGTTCTCCCTTGTCCAGTCATTGAGATGTGTCGCGTGCCGGTTTCTGAAGAGACAGCTCTATTTTTCAAATATCGTGACTTGGTGACACGCGAAACACTAATGGCTACTATATCGACAACTCGGGTGAGATGTGCGAGGAACCCCTCTCGTGTTGTCAAGCAGTTGCTTTCTTGGATAACACGTGAGTGTAAGCGCTCGTGTAATCTGTGTTTTGTCTTTGCATTTCATGCACTTGAGCCCTAATTGGATATTGTGTCAGAAGGCTCCGAGAACGTGTCGAGGCGTATAGTGTCAAGCGCGGGTACACGTTACGGGGGCTAACCAGAAAAGCAGCTATGCATCAGAGATAATCAAGAACGCGTCAGGAATCTCCAGTTTACTGATGACCGTTACCTGATACTCAAGGCAGGAATCTCAGCAAATCACTGATGTCCTAAACAAAGCAAGTACTAGCGGTAAGCGCAAACATAGCACACTGCACAGGGTGGTACACTCTTAAGTTGAACACGCGAATGCATGGCCGCGCTCTTCGAAGCGCCAGTGAGTTCTAAACTGCCGCGATTTGAAGGAAAGTTGAACATGCTCAAAAAGACACAGAAGTGCTACTTTCAGTAGTCTACCACGTCAACGCGCTGCTGTGACGGACACACTTGTGCTCCGAAGACCACATCCGCCCACACACGAGTTCACTCTAAACGCGGATCATGCATGCCGTACAGTCGGCAGCCACTGTACAGCATGTGGGAAACCGCTACACGTTACACATGGAAAGCGCGTTGGGAGAGCGAGAAGCCCCCGTTGGTGGAATACCCCCGACGACCGCTGTCCACTTCAGCTACAGCATTGACACACATATGTGTCGACGGGCAGAGCACATGTCCACAAGGCAGTTTTTGCGCGTACACGAAACTGCAGAAGTTTTCCAGCCCTGAAGCTCGACATGTACAAATGACGTAGTAAAAAAAAAAAACAAACATCGACGTGTGCATTAGTTCGAACACACCAAACAGCTGCCCGCTGCAAAAAAAAAAAAAAAAGACAGTGTCAGCGGCTAAAACTTATCACCGTAACACCGGAAGGTTCTCCTGAACTCCACGAGTGCCCTCGCAGCGACGTTGCAACGCTGTTCCGCATCTCCGTAGAACTCGCCAATGCGGTTTCCGCTGGAGCACAGGGCATAACAGGAGGCCACGAAAAAAAGCCTGTCCTCCATGAGGCTCGATTTCACGGAATGAGTTTCAACGGAGCGTCGCACTAAGCCAAGCCTGTAGGCCTTGAAGGCGGCTAAAAGGGCTTTAATGTCCACGTAATGAGGGGACCACTCCGGCAGAGCATCGTCAGTCTCGTTGGCTTCACTGAGGAAATAGTCACGAGCCACTCGCTGATGGTCTTTGGGGGGCGCGAAGAAGAGCTCCCTAAGAACTTCATCAGCAAGCAGCCTCCCAGCACCGCCGTAGTTGACTGCCGGCGGCAGGTCCGGATGGTACAGAGGGTAGACGAAGTACACTTGGGAGGCTGTTAGGGCGCCATGCAGGGTCCATTTCTGGCTCAGCACGGAGCTCGGCTTCACGATGTTGGTCAGGTCATGCTGCTGCAGCCTCCACTGAACTTTCATTAGTTTCACCCAGCTGTTGAAAAAGCTCGTCCCGGGGGTGGGCTCTGGCAGTACGCTGGCAAGATATTTTTGGACGTCCGACTGAGAGGTTTCATTCCTGGCGGTCATGCGGAGCGTAGCACCGCTGCGACGCATCACGACACCAAGGAGAACGTCTCGGATATCTTGAATTAGTGTGTCGGTTCCTAGATCTTTGGGGAAAAGGCTGAACCAGGCCACACCTGTCCTGCTTTCAACCTCCATTAGGCAGCGGCGGGAGTGCGATGACAAAGGAAGACCAAGGAGTTGAAGCGTGGCCTCAGCGATTTCCCGGTGCGCCATCCAGCCTAACTCAGTGACGACGCGGAGCCCCAGGCTGAGGGTCAGCGCTGCCCGCGTCTCGGACTTGAGCCGCAGAAGGTAACCAATAGCCCTGAACAGGCTGGGATTCTCCGCGTGTACCTCGATGTTGGCGGAATAGCGGCGAGCCCAAGGGAAGTGCGCGTCGACGAGGAGGGCCCAGCGGTCGGTGGGGAAGCCGGCAGTCATGGCATCACTGAAGTTCTGAATAGACAGCCGCAGAATTTTCTGTTCTTGGTCTGCAAAGGCAGGTGCCAACGCTTCTAAAGTAAGCATATCCATTTCCTGGATTGTAGAAGCCACTTCGGAGGCTCGCAACTCGGAAACGCCGAAAAGAGCCAGCATGTTCTTGAGGTACTTTTGGTAGCGGAGGGACGGCTCGGTTCCCCTTCGCTGACCGGCGAATGTCCGCATTAACGCTACCCAGGCTCCAAACATGGCGCTGCTTCCGATCTTAAGTAAGGGGTTTCCCGTGCCGGCTTGATAAGGGGCGATATCGAGGGTCATCTGGAACCATAGGTGAATGTTCCAATTTCCAGAGAGGTCGAACAAAATATCTAGCAGGTCTTTGCGGGATGTCATCGGCCAAGGAAGGTGGCGTTCGGCCATGAACGTTTTGAGTTCGTCGAACCCGCTTTTAGGAAGCCTCATACATGACATGACTAAACCGGCTACCTTTTCTTCGGCGTTCCGTGCAGACCTTGTTGAAGTGACGTGACTTCTGGTGAACCGGGGAGCCCAGTTGACGGAATTCAATGCATGCGTGTACATTCCGTCTTCGGCAACATCGAGAACGGAGACCATATGGTGGTTGTGCCTCCATCCGTCACACACAAATCGGTAGAAGTTGTCACATGGGTCTCTAGACCAGTTGAGGGAAGATTTTATGCCAGTCATGTACATCTGGCACGCCGTATTGTCGCAGCCAGGGAAAGTGGGCAGATCCGCGGGGTTTGTGCGCAGCCTTGGGGTACTGGGGCGGTAAAAGTCGCCGTGATGTACGCTAATCCACTGCCTGACCATCAGATAGATGATTGGAGTGGCGACGAAGACAAGTGCGGTTCCTAGTATTGCCACCTTAATCCACAAGTTTATACCGCAGTTTCCTTGGCGGGCGAATACTTCAATACCGGCGTGATCCTGCGCACGAGAAAAACAAAAAGCGTAAATATTTACTGCCTCATCAGAGCACCCGCGATACAGTAGAGGCAGTTTATCTGATTTAGTAAAACGCCTCAAATTATGCTCTGCCCTGTCTCATCAGAGCTTTGAACTAATCGAATATCCTCTTATTTGATTCGTCGAATGAATCAAATAGCGCATCCTCAAGATAATTTAAAAGAGCCGAATAAATTCGAAACTTTTCGAATACTTTCCAAATAATTGGCATGAAGGTGAAATAAGGCATGCCGTAGTTTTATTCGTCGCCTGTTTTAAGGGCAGGGCCCACTCCTGCGCCTCACAGCGTTCTGCCGCCATCTTTCTGCGCGGGAGGTAGAGTTATCGCGACATGGTCCATTTGATTCGCGGTTTCATAATGCTCAAACATGACCACCAATATTGATTGACGCAGCAGGGCTCAGGCAGGATTAGCAAATCCTGCATTGACGCCCGATCTCGGAGGTCATGGCTCAAGCGTTGCTCTTGCACCTCTCATCTACTGAGTTGTGGCGCTGTCATCAGTAGGAGAAGGTGATTTTCCTATATGTATAACATAACGATCAGTTATTATACTGGCTTCGTGCAGTCTACCCCTCAGTGGAGATCAGTTTTGCATCTTGGGCAGCCATGGCTACTTCACAAGTTGTAGAGCAGTACCGCAACTGCCGTTAGCTGTTTGGTGTTTCGCACGATTATTCTTATTTTACGATTATTCGCATTAGTAACGAATATTTGTAATATTCGAATCGTATTCCATTAGGTTCTATCAAAATTCGATTCATATTCTGTACATCTTTTAGCAATAATATTCGTATTCGATTTGGTTTTGAAAAGTATTATTTGCATCCCTTCCCCCTCAATATTAGGACACAACTTAAAAAAAAAAAACAGCAGTTCTTCACACTGGGACGCTGTACGAGGCGTCCTGTATGCCAACAGGAAATAAAATCAGGTTCTTAATGTTTGACTTTATTAAAGAAGCCAGGCATCAGAATTCTTGAGCTAGGTTTTTTTTTTTGTGTGATTACCTTCTTATCTCGATAACAAAAAAAACTTTGACAATGGACCACTTTTTTTGTCGTGAAGAAATTCTGTGCGGCGGTCCTGAATGTGGGCAGAGCTTCACTGCAGACTTACGTTGTACCCGACTATAGCTACCTTGTTCAGTCTGTTTGTGCAAGATTTGAAACGTAATAATGGGACGAAGGGGCAAATGGGGGAGAGTACGATCCTATTTCCACAAAGCATTTCTTAAACATTGTTCTTCCCCATAAAAAGGGCCATAGTGCGATTTTATCATTTAGAGAATTTCCCGCTTTGAAGAGGGGAAGCCGTCACCCCTCCCAGCCCCCTCTTCTTAATTCCACCCCTAGCGTTTTCCTAAAGCCGGACTCAGTGGGAATCGAAAGACTATACGTTTTTGGTATCCTCTCTTCCGGGTTCTAAAAAAGCTGGTGAAACTCAAAAAATAGTCCAGGAATAATTCTATGTAAACTCTCATTCAACAAAACCTAAATGCTTATATGGACAGCACAAGATTTCCGCCCTCCGGGGCATTCCGACGGCGTCCCTATAGTCGGCAACTTCGTTTCGAACATAAAGAATACACGACTACACTGTGGCGATGATATCGTTACTTCGCCTCCCGCCTTTTCGTCGATATGGTTCCCTACCAAACGAAGGCTTAAAACGGCATCCGCTGCCGGGCGTCGCCGAGCATGCTTTCTTGTTCGGAAATCTCCAACTCGCACCGTCTTGTAATCCCTACGTGGGCGAAGTTACCCGTCACTTATTCGCGGTCAACTGCACAATGCACGCCGGAGGAGCTAGAAATAAAAACTCTTAGGCGAACCTCGGTGCATCGTTTGAATGCGCAAGCAGCCGAACGTTCGTTATATTCGAGGTTTACACACTAAAGTCCGTTATATCCGAAGCCAGCACATTAAGGTTCGTTATATCCGAGGTTAACACACGAAAGGTCGTTATATCCGAGGTGGCATACTGTTGTCACCCTACCTGGTTGTGGGCAACCTGCTTTCCCCAGGCTACCGAGAGACGGCGGTCGCCATTTCCTCGTGCACAGACTCGTCTAATGCTCACGCATCAACAGTCTTGAGTGCCCTGACACGTGAGAAGAAAGGCTGCACCACCGAAAACACCCACTGGCAACACCACGTGTTCGTTATTCTCGGCACCTGCCGGTCAGTTTTATCTTTGTCCAGTGAGAGCGCGGGAGTTTTCGTTTAAGTCATACAATGCCGTCAACGACGCCTATTACTACGGATAAAGCCCCTCACAAAGCTGACTTCTAAGAAGTTAAAGCAGACGGCGCTGTAAAGACTCTCGGTCCAGCGCCGATTTTCTCTTTGTACAGAAGGACGGCTGACCGAACAGGCGCACCGGTCGCCGATTCGTCCACTGCGGTCTGTACAGCCATGAGGTCCCAAACAGTATATTAATTATAACAATGAAAACTCATAACGTAAGTACTTGAAGAGCTGCCCTATAATGGATAACACACTTAATTAAAAGAAAGTCAAATAGTATCGCAGGGGGAAATTCTGAGCCTAAAAAAATGTCTGCACGAACTCAAAAAGAGAGACTACAGAAAGGTCTCACCTCAAAGCTTCTTTAACAGCGTAAGGCGCGTTTGAACATTTTACCTAAATGTGACAAGGGCGATTTTCACTAAAAAAAAAAGCGGCAAGGTTACTGTCAGAAATCTCCCTCCAAATGGTGACCTAGAAACGTTGCTGATCCACTACTGCATGACATCGAAGCGAACGTTGCCTTCTGCGAGTGCTGGCAACCATTAGGCTGAAACGGCTGCCACCCGCGTGGTACTGCCACCTCTTCCTACACCGGCCGCATTTTGGCAAACAGGCATACGAATACAGAACTGGTAGCACTACAGATGTGCTACATTTTGGCATGACTGCTCACGACGCTGATTGCGAATACTACCAGAAATAAAAACTCAGCGCAGCAGGTGGAATAGATCCAGTAGTACCGCGAGCACTGTAGATGCGCGCCCTTTGTCAAAAGAAGAGTCCAGAAGGGTCGCTTACCTTCAAAAGATTTAGAACGCTTGCGATGCATAACAAGCCACACAGCATGGCTCAAAACGAAATTTCTTGAGCTCCAGATTTTTGAGAAGGGCCATAGGTGTACTGTACGCGACGCCTGGCACATGGCATGAAAGCAATCGTAGATTGTGTATTCGATCGACGACGTGAACACATAAGCAAGATGCCATTTCCTAATTAGGCCCGATAGGGTGCCGAATTGAAGCCAATGTTGACTGGGGATGTTTAAAAAAAAGAGAACAAAACGATCTTGACCACCACGTGCTTAAGTGCGCGCGCGCACGCACGCACGCACGCACAAACGCACACACACACGCAAAGCAGCTTTAACGATACCCCATCGTCTCATATAGTCGCCGACAGAAAACAGTGCACCCCACTGACCTATCCCACACTCTAGGAGGAGAGTTGCATCTCACTCACTCTCACAAGAGAAACAAATATTTGCCTTCATGGGTGAACAAAAGGTGCACGAAGCAGATAATGGGCTTCCACCTTCTGGCTTCGACCGATCGGTTATTACCACTTCTGCTCAGAAATTCTATTCGTCGAGGGAAACTGTCTTCGCATGCTTTCGCGACGGAATTGGCAGTGCCCGGACAAATGAGAAGCGTACATCTGAATAATGCGTTTGAAAATTCTGCGCTCGGAAAGTGTGTGAAATTGACGCTACGCAGCTCTCGATACGGTGTTCTGATTAATTGTACATGACATTAAGTAAGAGATTTTGGGACAGGCGCAATCCTGCCGCATTTTGCGCACTACGACAGGCTGTGTAACCGGGAATTCGTTGCGGTTAGAAATGGAGGCTTGCCTGCATTACATGCTTGCAGCATCGGCAGGGCATGAAGCGAAGTTTCCTCGAACCTAGTATCGTCCATAGCGCACTTGTTGCCTCCAGCGCGCTCGTAATGCGTCTTGAGCCGGCCTGCCGTCCGTATGAGCACAGACAACGTAGCCAACACAAGCATCAGTTCCCTAACCTAGACTTATCGAGAGCAGCGACGACCTGTTCCATACCTCGTCTGCCGTGTCACGCGCCGCGGATGAAGACGCGGTTGCTCCGGTGGCGACGGGGACGTCACCCTGGACAGTGTCCCGGCCCACAGGCAGCCAAGACTTCCATCGGAGAAGAATCAGCTCCCGAATGCTGCGACGAGGGGGCAGGTACTCCTGCGACATCGTGATGCCCCGGCCACCAGAGAAGGCCTCGAACTCAGACTCCGAAGAAGCGGTCGTGGTTCCACTGCGTGCAACGCTCGGCACCTCGTTGCCTGGCGCGACGTCGCAGGATCCAGTCGTTCCGACGGTGGGCATGGCCATGGCTGTCGCTGTGTTGCTCGAACTCGAGTGTGCTGGCTCGCAAGAAGTGCCTCTCAAGCCTCCGCTGCTCTTGCCCTGACTCGGTCAGTTGCCGGCACCGTTGCTGCTGCTGCCGCTGCTGCTGCGTGCGCCAGGTACGGGATGCAGCGCGTGGCGCCTGCGCTCTCGCGATCACCTTGTTTTCTTCGGAGTGAATGAAAAATACTCCTGGCGACAAATTCAGCAATCACAGTGAGCTCGAAACCGCAAGGTTTAAAAATGATGCCCTTTGTAAGCACAAAATCACATAAGACAATCCACTGAAATGAAATCAAAACAAAAACTTCTAATTCAGAAGCCCTTTTCGAAAATTTTACAAATTTATCCGCACTGGCAAGGGCCAGACGAATCAGTGCTAACACCAGACCGAAGGGAAAGGAGTTATAACAAAAAGAAGAGAAGGACCGAGGGCGGTGTAAAATAATCCGTTTGCAAAGGTCGGGAAACATAGGCATTTTCATACAGATATGAAAATGAATGCAGGAAAACACTAATTCCTAGAATATAACTTACAGCGCTTTACCGTTTGCTTGCTCCAGATAGCTTCAAGCATTTGCGGTTATACGCTCATTATGATGCCAACACAAGCATCCGCGTGTGACAAGCTAATGTTGCAGCAATAACAAGGGCCGAATTCGTACCATTTTTTAAGGCGGAAGCCTTTAATGCCTCATCGTTGTAAGCAGGAGCTGTCGACAGAAATGTCACGCTTTTCAGTTGGTCGAAACGGTCGTGACGACACAGTGCGCGAATTTCAAACGGGGCCAATTGTACTTCGGCTACTAACCATGCAACCAATTAAAGGGATCGTATAGTGATGCTCCAAGTAAGTTTGACTGAGTTTAGTTAATTGCTTACTTCACCAATTAGTCAAATGAACCTTTCTAGTCAGACCAGATAAATAAAGAAAACTTGGTAGGAAATTGGCCGAGCTTAGGAATCAAACCCCGGTCTCCGCAGGCGAGTCGAGCACGCTACCACTCCGCCATGCCAGCTGGAGGGTTTGCAATGAACAAAGGTGCGTCTAATGAATACGGTATCTTCGTTCACTCCCATCTTCCTCTCTTCCCGTTACGGCGAGGTTTAGGTGTCCACCGAGATATGCGAGACACATTTCCTTTCCTCAAAAACCAATTTACCGACGAGCAAGTCGTATTTGTCCGCCTTTCTGATTGGTCCAAATTGTCGTGACGTCACCACGCGCAAATTTTGACGGGTGTCCACCGAAATATGTGAGACAGTTACTGCGCCACTCCCTTTCCTCAAATACAATTTTCGACTAGTGTCTACTGAGATATGTGAGACAGTTAATGCGTAATTTCCTTTCCTCAAATACAATTTTCATTTTCTTCACTACGGCCCCTCTTTCTTCTTTCAATCACACTTCCTCCCTTCCTGTACCGTGCGGCTCAGGTGTCCACCGAGACGACAGAGAATTACAGCCCCATTTCCTTTCCTCAAAAAGCGTTGCGTTCAAAGGGCAACGCATCGCGCCGAACGGGTGGTGGCATTCCGTGGACTGCCTGGCAGCGCTACAACACGCTGTCGCGTTCCACTCCTAAAGGCGAAGCTTAAGCGTCATTAATTGGCAGTTAATTAATGCACCAACAAAATGGGAAGTAAACAATCGCGTAGCAGAATGCAGCACTCAGGCTTTCGCCTTTCACCACTTTAGCCGCTAAAGTTTCTCGTAATTTTTTTTTTTTGTACAGCTTAAAGGCATCGCGACGTTTCGGCCGGAATGTAAGTGCACAGGAAGTGAACCAATGCTTGGAAACACTGAGCAATGTTTTTGAACCGTCCCTCTGGAATGTCGGCTTGTCCTCTTTCAATACGTCCTCTTTCACGCCTTTGCTCTCGTACTGAAAGAGGACGTAAAAAAGAGAGAGGGTGCGGCACCAAACATGGGCGATCGTTCATGAGGTGCACCGAAGGAGCTGTGTATGAGATTCCCCTCTCGTGCGGCCGCTCCTATACAGGGCAAACTGGGCGCTGCGTTAACGAGCGAATCGGGGAACACGAAAGAAGCGTTGAGCAAAATAAAGAAGGCCCAAATATGTCTAAGCATATAAGGTCCTGCCCGTCACGCTCTTGTGAGCCATGTTTTCCCGGTGTGCGAATTGTCTCAAAAAGCAAAGATACAAAAGCTAGGGAACTAATCGAAGCTTTTTTTTATTGCAAAGAAAGGAAGCATACGTGCGTCAGCGACACATCCATATCTTTGTACAAGGCTGAGAGCAATTTTTTGACCCGTTCGATATCATATCAATTTTGAAGATGATAGTATTCCCTGCATGTAAGACGGTATATATTTGCGCATGTTGCCTTAGAACAAATCTGTTGTGAGTGGTGCTTCGCCCCGTCTTTTTGCCTTGTGTTGTGTCTTTTTTCGCGCCGGTAACCAAACACGAATAATAGTGTTTGTGATTTTATCTGCACCAGGAGCGGTGTTGCGCTGCGATGCACGGGCTGCGGCTTGCACCTCGGCTTTTTTTTTTTAGGGCATCAAGTGTGGGGCTTGGAAGACCGTTGTAGGTGGTTGGACAAGACGGTAATGGAGTGTCGCCAATGTAACGCGTCCACAAAGCGTCCGTGAGTTCCGTATCGGTCCCATGGAATTGTTGAGATATCGTTTGGAGTGTACGATCTGAGGCCGATTTGTCTTTTTCAGGTTCAGTGAGACTGCGGCAGATGGACAGTCGGGGACAAAAGTCTCCGGATCACGTGTTCCTTTAACGAAGCCGATAGCTCTGCTACTATTCGGCGGCTGGAGACCACACTTGTGGAGGTAAAAGTTAAATTTTTGTTCTTCCATCTCCACAAGTGCGGTCTCCAGCCGCTGCCTGATAGTAGAGCTATAAGCTTCGTTTGAGGAACACGTGGTCCAGAGAATTTTGTCCCCGACTGGACAAGGTTTGAGCAGCACTGAGGGTTCCTTTCAAGGAGGCACAGAACTGCACCCAGTTCTATTGGGCCAGTTGGGTAGAATATTGCAGAGCTTCCTCTATGATGGAGGCAATGCGTAGGCGGAGTTGGCCGAATTTATTCTGGAGTCCTCCATTACGGCACCTCCTTCTCACTCTCCTCTTTCACTCCCCCCCCCCCCAAAAAAAAAAAAAGAAACTGCGCGCAGTCAGCGCAGGGGAGTGGCCCGTGTCTTGCCCTTTCCCGATCTCGGTGACTTCCCCACAATGTGCCACGGTCTGACTCGAGTATGCGCGCGCTCTGCTCCGCAATGACCATGAGCGCGGAAGGTCATGACGTCACTCAGGCTGCTCCAGTACGGCCGTCGCTTCCGGGGTTGCAGCCCAGAGTCCATTTCTTGTCATTGCAATTTCCTGCTGAAATGTGCGCATAGAGCCTACTTCTTTCTTTAAGCTCGTTTAATAACGCCGATTTTAGTAGCCGCAACGTAAAACCCCGATTTCTTGCTATAGTCGAATTCAACTTAAACGGCAACTGCAGCACTTTTTTGAGAATTTCGCGACATTCAAGGATACAGATCTTTATAGGCTGCAGGTAAAGCATGCCAAGTGGTTTTTCACTAGCATTTAAAATAGTGACGTAATCGACGATTGAATTTTGCGTTTCTCCTCAATGCACCGGAGAAGTGCAGGGAAACTCAGCGTGACGTCATGGAAGGTATGATTTCAAATTACCGCTGTCGTCAGCCACACCCTGCCCTGACGCGTTAGACGCTGCCAAACAACTCTCGGCAGGGTTCGCCTTCGGTGGCGTTGGTTTTTTTCCTTCAAAGCACGCGTTTGTGCGTTGGAGATGTACCCATACCTTCGATGACGTCATCATGCGCCCCCCACTTGGCGTTGTGCGCTGCGGAGAAGCTGGAATGGCGTCCGGATTTTAATCGGCGATTACTTCACTATTTCAAGTGCTAGCCCAAAAAGACTTCGCATGCTTTACCTGCAGGTTTCACAAATTCGACCCTCTTAAGCTCGTTGATTTCTAAAACCTATGCAGGTTCCCTTTAAGTCTGCAGTGAAGCTCCGCCCACACTGAGCCTCTGTGCACAGAATTCCTCCACGACGAAAAAGCAGTCCGCTGCTTAATCGTTTCTTGTTACTTAAACAAGCAGCTTATCTCAAGAAAAAAAAAATTATGAGCTCTAGAATTTTAATACGCGGATTGTTTGATGTAGTCAAATATTAAAAAGCTGATTTCGTTTACTGTTGCGATTGGCCAGCGGAGTAATACAGGACGCCGCGGACCGTGGCACAGTGTTAGCAACTGCTGTTTTTTTAAGCTGTATCCTACTATAGGCCGCGTCATGACCCCTTTAAGGTTCCATAACCATGCAGCAAAATTTGAGAGGTCGTGCTGCAAGCATTAGTGGATTTAGATGTATGACTTCGCAATAGGCATGAGGACACAGTGGGTATAAAATGCGATTGGGACCGCTTTGGGTACCACCATTCACAACAAAGAGGCGAACGAAATATTGCCTTATTTTGCAGAATGTACAACTCTAAAGCTGCTTTTTTTACTTTGTACGGGAAAGATTTAGGCCACTCTCTGCTGTTCGCATTGTGTTATGCATCATTCCTCCTCGTTCTTGTCGCAGACAGGAGAGTGTTAGAGCTGATAATGCGTCATGTGACCAACATACATGTTTAAAACTTGCAGAGCCTTCCTGAAAGGCGACTGTAGTCAAAATGAAAGCTTTCCACGTATCTGTAACTCTTTCTACTGGCGAGCTTCATAAAGCGCTTCAGTAAAGATTAGCGCGGATTGCAGCCCATCAATGTGCTTATCAGGCTCGAGGCACAGTGCACCTGGCTTGGGCCTGTTTACAAACAAGGAGTTCACAGTTGACGAGTTCATAAATTGGAGAATAACCTGTAGTCTCTGCATCTGGAACAAATGCTATTCCGTACAGGCGACAAGAGGTACCACCTCATCCACAGCTCTAAGCGGCGTGGATATCTATCGGCCAAGCAGAAAGCAGAACTTGTTTGTGAGAGCTGCACCGAATAAGCGCTCTCTAGAAAAAGCAGCCGAACACGCCGCATTGTTGCCAGAGTTGACGGTGCGCCACATGTGTTGCACGTAGGCTGGTGCGCGAGTTGCAGTGCGCACGCCCTGGTCGCTTCTAGCAGCTCGCTGCTGATGTTCACAGGAGGAAGGGAGCGGTAAAAAAAAGAAATAAAAGAGCGAGGGCAGGGGTCCATTTAATCTTACCGTCCCTCTGCTCCGGGTGCTTTTCGCCAACATCCACATTGTCATTGCCTAGATCCATCGCAACATTCACCTTCTACGATAGCGAAAATTTCCATTTTCCAGTAAATCAAAACACTAATTCAAGATTTCGTCTAACTATGGATTGTCATGTCGCCAGTCTAAAAAACCTAATCAGGGGTGCGTCCGCAAAAAAAAGGCAAGCAGGTTATTCTACAGAGATTAGCTATATCATAACTAACTGACTAAATCTATATGACTAAATAAATTATCGCTCGGCTCTCAGTCCCCAGCGGCCGCGAAGCAATGGATCAAAGCGGCGGAGGGACCTGCGACGCCGCGGACGGTGGTAAGAATCTACGACTCCGGACAGGCCGCCATTGGAAACTGAACCTGGCAACGTTTAACGCTAGAACCTTATCCAGTCAGGCTGTCCTAGGGTTTAGTGAGGGTATATGTACTATCTGTCTATCTAAACGGCGAATACGCATTATGCTATCGTGGACTAACGGACAGAAGAGAACTAGGCGTAGGATTCCTCATCAATCGGCATATGGCTGGCTTCATCGAGGAATTCTATAGTATTAACAAGAGGGCGGCAGTTATTGCAATTAGGCTTAACAAAAAGTACAAACTGAAGGTGGTACAGGCTTACGCGCTTACATCCAGCCATGATGACTGGATCGTAGAAAGCTATTATGAAGACGTGGAAACAGGAATGAGCAAAGTAACAACACAGCAAGAAAAATTGATGAGTTATTTCAATGCTAAGGCAGGAAAGAAGTCGGTTGGAGACCACGCAGTAGGCGACCATGGCACAGATTCATGAAACAGCATGGGCGAGTTATTAGTAGAGTCCTCAGAAAGAAATAATTTACCGATCATGAATCTTTCGCAAACGAGAGAAGCGGAAGTGGACGTGTAAGAATCCCAATGGTGGAAGTAAAAATGAAATAGACTTGATACTATGCGCTCACCCTGGCATTGTGCAGGATAGGGAGGTCCCCGGAGAGGTGCGTTGTTGCGACCACAGGACGGTAAGCTCTCGAATTAGCCTAGACCTCAATAGGTCATGGAATAAAACTACTGAGGCAGAAGCCAATCAACGAGTTAAAGGTGAGAGGGAAAGCACAGGAATTCAGGATCTCGCTGCAGAACAGGTTTCCAGCTTTAACTGAGGAGGCTGACTTTGATGTATGACAAATGAACGATAACCTCACAGCTATCATTACGGAGTGCAGAGTAGAAGTAGGCAGTAGGATGGCTCGACAGGATACCAGCAAGCTCCCAGGATATGAATGATCTCATGAAGAAACGTGAAAGCAAGAAAGCTCAAACCCCACAGACAGAATACAACTGGCAGAGCTATCAAAGTTAACCAATAGGCGCAGGGTAACCGACGTAAGGAAGTTTAATATGGAAAGAATCGAGCATGCACCAAAGAACGGAGGTTGCCTAAAAGCGCTGAAGAATAAACTAGGCATAGGCAAAAATCGGATGTATGCTTTAAGAGACAAAGAGGGCAATGACATTAGCGATATGGATAAGGCAGTTAACATGGCCGAAGAGCTCTATACACATCTATACAGTAGCCAATGGAATCAGAACGTTAATGAGCGAGACAATAGCGCACAGCAATGGGACCTCGCGCCAGTAACGAAAGAGGAAGTAAAGAAAGCCTAAGGAGCAATGCCAGGGGGGGGGGGGGGGGGGGAGCAGCTAGTGCGGATCAGGTAACAGCAGATTTGTTGAAGAACGAAGGAGAGGTTGTGCTAGAAATATTAGCCACCCTGTATACACAACTCCTTATAATCTCGCGCGTACCAGAAGCTTGAAATAACGCTAACATCATGTTAATCCATCAGACAGGAGACATCAAGGACTTCAACAATTACAAACAAATCAGCTTACTGTCTGTTATCTACAAGGTATTTGCTAATGTAATCGCTAATAGAGTGGCAACAACTTTAGACTTCAATCAACCAAATGACCAGGCAGACCTTCGTAACGGATACTCGACAATAGACCATAGCCACGATACACAGATATTCACACTATCAATCAGGTGATAGAGAAATGGGCACAATATGAACAGCTCCTAGACCTATATACATCGCTCATAGATTAGGAGAAACCATTTGACTCAGTTGAAACTGCAGCAGTCATGCAGTCATTGCGGAATCGGGATGTAGAAGAGCCTGATATAAAAATACTCGAAGATAGCCATAATGGTTCCACAGCTACCATAGTCCTCCATAAAGTCCCCAATCAAATTCCAAAACAGAAAGGGCGAAAGGCAAGGGAACACGATCTCGCCAATGGCATTCACAGCCTTTTTAGAGGAGGGAACAAACGACGCGTGTTAATGACATCCTAGTGGAAATCAAGAGGAAGAAATTGGCTTTGGCAGTGCATGTAATGCATAGGCAAGATAAGAGAGGGTCCTTAAGGCTAACATACTGGATTCCACGAGAAGGCAAGCGTAGCAGGGAGCGGAAGAAAGTTAGGTGGGCGAATGAGATTCAGAAGTTTGCGGGGACAGGGTTGACGGAGCTGGCATAGGACGGGGTGGAGAGATATAGTAAAGACCTTTGTCCTGAGTTGGGTGTAGTCAGGTTGATGATGATGAATAGCCGGCGCTTGCAACCGTAGAGCCCCGGTGGTGTCAAAATGGCACATATATAAGCCGTGGTGCGGCGGGGCCTCTAGACATATACAACTCAATAATTTTTGCTACGCGGATATGAGCTTGGAAAGGCGTCTCACAAAGCATGCAAAGATTTCAGCGGAAAAGAAGGAATGATTATTAAATACAAAATCGACCATTTTGCTACACCTCGGCTTCTTCAGCCATGCCTACCATGCGGCTGCTGCTTCTCCCTTAGATCACAGAGCTCAGTGGAAGTGCGAGAACAGTGATGCCGATAGACACGAGGCATCATTGAGGAACTATCCCAGGAGAACTAAGGTAATTTTCGCCCTTTACTGAGGCACTAGCGGTACGTTTGTGTCGTGGAGTCAATTGACACGACAAGGGCCGAAAGGGTTATGTCGTATTTCATTGCCACAGATGTAGCACGGCGGAAGGTGCAAGAATATCTGGATCTGGACAGACCAGTATTGGAAACTGGGCCTGCTACGTTTAACGCAAGGACTTTGTTCGGTTAGGCTGGCCTAGCTTATCTCTTTATGAAGCTCTTAGACATTACTTTATGTGCTAAAGTAAAGTAGTCGAGATAGTTGGTATGTATATTCATGGTCATTTAGCGCCAAAGGCTACGGGAGCATGCAAGAACACTTTGGTAACCGAAACGTTCTCCCTTGTCCAGTCATTGAGATGTGTTGCGTGCCGGTTTCTGAAGAGACAGCTCTATTTTTCAAATATCGTAACTTGGTGACACGCGAAACACTAATCGCTACTATATCGACAACTAGGGTGAGATGTGCGAGGAACCCCTCTCGTGTTGTCAAGCAGTTGCTTTCTTGGATAACACGTGAGTGTAAGCGCTCGTGTAATCTGTGTTTTGTCTTTGCATTTCATGCACTTGAGCCCTAATTGGATGTTGTGTCAGAAGGCTCCGAGAACGTGTCGAGGCGTATAGTGTCAAGCGCGGGTACACGTTACGGGGGCTAACCAGAAAAGCAGCTACGCATCAGAGATAATCAAGAACGCGTCAGGAATCTCCAGTTTACTGATGACCGTTACCTGATACTCAAGGCAGGAGTCTCAGCAAATCACTGATGTCCTAAACAAAGCAAGTACTAGCGGTAAGCGCAAACATAGCACACTGCACAGGGTGGTACACTCTTAAGTTGAACACGCGAATGCATGGCCGCGCTCTTCGAAGCGCCAGTGAGTTCTAAACTGCCGCGATTTGAAGGAAAGTTGAACATGCTCAAAGAGACACAGAAGTGCTACTTTCTGTAGTCTACCACGTCAACGCGCTGCTGTGACGGACACACTTGTGCTCCGAAGACCACATCCGCCCACACACGAGTTCACTCTAAACGCGGATCATGCATGCCGTACAGTCGGCAGCCACTGTACAGCATGTGGGAAACCGCTACACGTTACACATGGAAAGCGCGTTGGGAGAGCGAGAAGCCCCCGTTGGTGGAATACCCCCGACGACCGCTGTCCACTTCAGCTACAGCATTGACACACATATGTGTCGACGGGCAGAGCACATGTCCACAAGGCAGTTTTTGCGCGTACACGAAACTGCAGAAGTTTTCCAGCCCTGAAGCTCGACATGTACAATAAAAAAAAAACATCGACGTGTGCATTAGTTCGAACACACCAAACAGCTGCCCGCTGCAAAAAAAAAGACAGTGTCAGCGGCTAACCCTTATCACCGTAACACCGGAAGGTTCTCCTGAACTCCACGAGTGCCCTCGCAGCGACGTTGCAACGCTGCTCCGCATCTCCATAGAACTCGCCAATGCGGTTTCCGCTGGAGCACAGGGCATAACAGGAGGCCACGAAAAAAAGCCTGTCCTCCATGAGGCTCGATTTCACGGAATGAGTTTCAACGGAGCGTCGCACTATGCCAAGCCTGTAGGCCTTCAAGGCGGCTAAAAGGGCTTTAATGTCCACGTAATGAGGGGACCACTCCGGCAGAGCATCGTAAGTCTCGTTGGCTTCAGTGAGGAAATAGTCACGAGCCACTCGCTGATGGTCTGTGGGGGGCGCGAAGAAGAGCTCCCTAAGAACTTCATCAGCAAGCAGCCTCCCAGCACCGCCGTAGTTGACTGCCGGCGGCAGGTCCGGATGGTACAGGGGGTAGACGAAGTACACTTGGGAGGCTGTTAGGGCGCCATGCAGGGTCCATTTCTGGCTCAGCACGGAGCTCGGCTTCACGACGTTGGTCAGGTCATGCTGCTGCAGCCTCCACTGAACTTTCATTAGTTTCACCCAGCTGTTGAAAAAGCTCGTCCCGTGGGTGGGCTCTGGCAGTACGCTGGCAAGATATTTTTGGACGTCCGACTGAGAGGTTTCATTCCTGGCGGTCATGCGGAGCGTAGCACCGCTGCGACGCATCACGACACCAAGGAGAACGTCTCGGATATCTTGAATTAGTGTGTCGGTTCCTAGATCTTTGGGGAAAAGGCTGAACCAGGCCACACCTGTCCTGCTTTCAACCTCCATTAGGCAGCGGCGGGAGTGCGATGACAAAGGAAGACCAAGGAGTTGAAGCGTGGCCTCAGCGATTTCCCGGTGCGCCATCCAGCCTAACTCAGTGACGACGCGGAGCCCCAGGCTGAGGGTCAGCGCTGCCCGCGTCTCGGACTTGAGCCGCAGAAGGTAACCAATAGCCCTGAGCAGGCTGGGCTTCTCCGCATGTACCTCGATGTTGGCGGAATAGCGGCGAGCCCAAGGGAAGTGCGCGTCGACGAGGAGGGCCCAGCGGTCGGTGGGGAAGCCGGGAGTCATGGCATCACTGAAGTTCTGAATAGACAGCCGCAGAATTTTCTGTTCTTGGTCTGCAAAGGCAGGTGCCAACGCTTCTAAAGTAAGCATATCCATTTCCTGGATTGTAGAAGCCAATTCGGAGGCTCGCAACTCGGAAACGCCGAAAAGAGCCAGCATGTTCTTGAGGTACTTTTGGTAGCGGAGGGACGGCTCGGTTCCCCTTCGCTGGCCGGCGAATGTCCGCATTAACGCTACCCAGGCTCCAAACATGGCGCTGCTTCCGATCTTCAGCAAGGGGTTTCCCGTGCCGGCTTGATAAGGGGCGATATTGAGGGTGACCTGGAACCATAGGTGAATGTTCCAATTTCCAGAGAGGTCGAACAAAATATCTAGCAGGTCTTTGCGGGATGTCATCGGCCAAGGAAGGTGGCGTTCGGCCATGAACGTTTTGAGTTCGTCGAACCCGCTTTTAGGAAGCCTCATACATGACATGACTAAACCGGCTACCTTTTCTTCGGCGTTCCGTGCAGACCTTGTTGAAGTGACGTGACTTCTGGTGAACCGGGGAGCCCAGTTGACGGAATTCAATGCATGCGTGTACATTCCGTCTTCGGCAACATCGAGAACGGAGACCATATGGTGGTTGTGCCTCCATCCGTCACACACAAATCGGTAGAAGTTGTCACATGGGTCTCTAGACCAGTTGAGGGAAGATTTTATGCCAGTCATGTACATCTGGCACGCCGTATTGTCGCAGCCAGGGAAAGTGGGCAGATCCGCGGGGTTTGTGCGCAGCCTTGGGGTACTGGGGCGGTAAAAGTCGCCGTGATGTAAGCTAATCCACTGCCTGACCATCAGATAGATGATTGGAGTGGCGACGAAGACAAGTGCGGTTCCTAGTATTGCCACCTTAATCCACAAGTTTGTACCGCAGTTTCCTTGGCGGGCGAATACTTCAATACCGGCGTGATCCTGCGCACGAGAAAAACAAAAAGCGTAAATATTTACTGCCTCATCAGAGCACCCGCGATACAGTAGAGGCAGTTTATCTGATTAGTAAAACGCCTCAAATTATGCTCTGCCCTGTCTCATCAGAGCTTTGAACTAATCGAATATCCTCTTATTTGATTCGTCGAATGAATCAAATAGCGCATCCTCAAGATAATTTAAAAGAGCCGAATAAATTCGAAACTTTTCGAATACTTTCCAAATAATTGGCATGAAGGTGAAATAAGGCATGCCGTAGTTTTATTCGTCGCCTGTTTTAAGGGCAGGGCCCACTCCTGCGCCTCACAGCGTTCTGCCGCCATCTTTCTGCGCGGGAGGTAGAGTTATCGCGACATGGTCCATTTGATTCGCGGTTTCATAATGCTCAAACATGACCACCAATATTGATTGACGCAGCAGGGCTGAGGCAGATTTAGCAAATCCTGCATTGACGCCCGATCTCGGAGGTCATGGCTCAAGCGTTGCTCTTGCACCTCAAATCTACTGAGTTGTGGCGCTGTCATCAGTAGGAGAAGGTAATTTTCCTATATGTATAACATAACGATCAGTTATTATACTGGCTTCGTGCAGTCTACCCCTCAGTGGAGATCAGTTTTGCATCTTGGGCAGCCATGGCTACTTCACAAGTTGTAGAGCAGTACCGCAACTGCCGTTAGCTGCTTGGTGTTTCGCACGATTATTCTTATTTTACGATTATTCGCATTAGTAACGAATATTTGTAATATTCGAATCGTATTCCATTAGGTTCTATCAAAATTCGATTCATATTCTGTACATCTTTTAGCAATAATATTCGTATTCGATTTGGTTTTGAAAAGTATTATTTGCATCGCTTCCCCCTCAATATTAGGACACAACTTAAAAAAAAACAGCAGTTCTTCACACTGGGACACTGTACGAGGCGTCCTGTATGCCAACAGGAAATAAAATCAGGTTCTTAATGTTTGACTTTATTAAAGAAGCCAGGCATCAGAATTCTTGAGCTAGGTATTTTTTTTTTGTGATTACCTTCTTATCTCGATAACAAAAAAAACTTTGACAATGGACCACTTTTTTTGTCGTGAAGAAATTCTGTGCGGCGGTCCTGAATGTGGGCAGAGCTTCACTGCAGACTTACGTTGTACCCGACTATAGCTACCTTGTTCAGTCTGTTTGTGCAAGATTTGAAACGTAATAATGGGACGAAGGGGCAAATGGGGGAGAGTACGATCCTATTTCCACAAAGCATTTCTTAAACATTGTTCTTCCCCATAAAAAGGGCCATAGTGCGATTTTATCATTTAGAGAATTTCCCGCTTTGAAGAGGGGAAGCCGTCACCCCTCCCAGCCCCCTCTTCTTAATTCCACCCCTAGCGTTTTCCTAAAGCCGGACTCAGTGGGAATCGAAAGACTATACGTTTTTGGTATCCTCTCTTCCGGGTTCTAAAAAAGCTGGTGAAACTCAAAAAATAGTCCAGGAATAATTCTATGTAAACTCTCATTCAACAAAACCTGAATATGGACAGCACAAGATTTCCGCCCTCCGGGGCATTCCGACGGCGTCCCTATAGTCGGCAACTTCGTTTCGAACATAAAGAATACACGACTACACTGTGGCGATGATATGGTTACTTCGCCTCCCGCCTTTTCGTCGATATGGTTCCCTACCAAACGAAGGCTTAAAATGGCATCCGCTGCCGGGCGTCGCCGAGCATGCTTTCCTCGTTCGGAAATATCCCAACTCGGACCGTCTTGTAATCCCTACATGGGCGAAGTGATCCGTCACTTATTCGCGGTCAACCGCACAATGCACGCCGGAGGAGCTAGAAATAAAAACTCTTAGGCGAACCTCGGTGCATCGTTTGAATGCGCAAGCAGCCGAACGTTCGTTATATTCGAGGTTTACACACTAAAGTCCGTTATATCCGAGGTGAGCACATTAACGTTCGTTATACCCGAGGTTAGCACACGAAAGGTCGTTATATCCGAGGTGGCATACTGTTGTCACCCCACCTGGTTGTGGGCAACCTGCTTTCCCCAGGCTACCGAGAGACGGCGGTCGCCATTTCCTCGTGCACAGACTCGTCTAATGCTCACGCATCAACAGTCTTGAGTGCCCTGACACGTGAGAAGAAAGGCTGCACCACCGAAAACACCCACTGGCAACACCACGTGTTCGTTATTCTCGGCACCTGCCGGTCAGTATTATCTTTGTCCAGTGAGAGCGCGGGAGTTTTCGTTTAAGTCATACAATGCCGTCAACGACGCCTATTACTACGGATAAAGCCCCTCACAAAGCTGACTTTTAAGAAGTTAAAGCAGACGGCGCTGTAAAGACTCTCGGTCCAGCGCCGATTTCCTCTTTGTACAGAAGGACGGCTGACCGAACAGGCGCACCGGTCGCCGATTCGTCCACTGCGGTCTGTACAGCCATGAGGTCCCAAACAGTATATTAATTATAACAATGAAAACTCATAACATAAGTACTTGAAGAGCTGCCCTATAATGGATAACACACTTAATTAAAAGAAAGTCAAATAGCATCGCAGGGGGAAATTCTGAGCCTAAAAAAATGTCTGCACGAACTCAAAAAGAGAGACTACAGAAAGGTCTCACCTCAAAGCTTCTTTAACAGCGTAAGGCGCGTTTGAACATTTTACCTAAATGTGACAAGGGCGATTTTCACTAAAAAAGAAAGCGGCAAGGTTACTGTCAGAAATCTCCCTCCAAATGGTGACCAAGAAACGTTGCTGATCCACAACAACTTGGCCCCCACTACTGCACGACATCGAAGCGAACGTTGCCTTCTGTGAGTGCTGGCAACCATTAGGCTGAAACGGCTGCCACCCGCGTGGTACTGCCACCTCTTCCTACACCGGCCGCATTTTGGCAAACAGGCATACGAATACAGAACTGGTAGCACTACAGATGTGCTACATTTTGGCATGACTGCTCACGACGCTGATTGCGAATACTACCAGAAATAAAAACTCAGCGCAGCAGGTGGAATAGATCCAGTAGTACCGCGAGCACTGTAGATGCGCACCCTTTGTCAAAAGAAGAGTCCAGAAGAGTCGCTTACCTTCAAAAGATTTAGAACGCTTGCGATGCATAACAAGCCACACAGCATGGCTCAAAACGAAATTTCTTGAGCTCCAGATTTTTGAGAAGGGCCATAGGTATACTGTACGCGACGCCTGGCACATGGCATGAAAGCAATCGTAGATTGTGTATTCGATCGACGACGTGAACACATAAGCAAGATGCCATTTCCTAATTAGGCCCGATAGGGTGCCGAATCGAAGCCAATGTTGACTGGGGATGTTTAAAAAAAAGAGAACAAAACGATCTTGACCACCACGTGCTTAAGTGCGCGCGCGCACGCACGCACAAACGCACACACACACGCAAAGCAGCTTTAACGATACCCCATCGTCTCATATAGTCGCCGACAGAAAACAGTGCACCCCACTGACCTATCCCACACTCTAGGAGGAGAGTTGCATCTCACTCACTCTCACAAGAGAAACAAATATTTGCCTTCATGGGTGAACAAAAGGCGCACGAAGCAGATAATGGGCTTCCACCTTCTGGCTTCGACCGATCGGTTATTACCACTTCTGCTCAGAAATTCTATTCGTCGAGGGAAACTGTCTTCGCATGCTTTCGCGACGGAATTGGCAGTGCCCGGACAAATGAGAAGCGTACATCTGAATAATGCGTTTGAAAATTCTGCGCTCGGAAAGTGTGTGAAATTGACGCTACGCAGCTCTCGATACGGTGTCCTGATTAATTGTACATGACATTAAGTAAGAGATTTTGGGACAGGCGCAATCCTACCGCATTTTGCGCACTACGACAGGCTGTGTAACCGGGAATTCGTTGCGGTTAGAAATGGAGGCTTGCCTGCATTACATGCTTGCAGCATCGGCAGGGCATGAAGCGAAGTTTCCTCGAACCTAGTATCGTCCATAGCGCACTTGTTGCCTCCAGCGCGCTCGTAATGCGTCTTGAGCCGGCCTGCCGTACGTATGAGCACAGACAACGTAGCCAACACAAGCATCAGTTCCCTAACCTAGACTTATCGAGAGCAGCGACGACCTGTTCCATACCTCGTCTGCTGTGTCACGCGCCGCGGATGAAGACGCGGTCGCTCCGGTGGCGACGGGGACGTCACCCTGGACAGTGTCCCGGCCCACAGGCAGCCAAGACTTCCATCGGAGAAGAATCAGCTCCCGAATGCTGCGACGAGGGGGCAGGTACTCCTGCGACATCGTGATGCCCCGGCCACCAGAGAAGGCCTCGAACTCAGACTCCGAAGAAGCGGTCGTGGTTCCACTGCGTGCAACGCCCGGCACCTCGTTGCCTGGCGCGACGTCGCAGGATCCAGTCGTTCCGACGGTGGGCATGGCCATGGCTGTCGCTGTGTTGCTCGAACTCGAGTGTGCTGGCTCGCAAGAAGTGCCTCTCAAGCCTCCGCTGCTCTTGCCCTGACTCGGTCAGTTGCCGGCACCGTTGCTGCTGCTGCTGCGTGCGCCAGGTACGGGATGCAGCGCGTGGCGCCTGCGCTCTCGCGATCACCTTGTTTTCTTCGGAGTGAATGAAAAGTACTCCTGGCGACAAATTCAGCAATCACAGTGAGCTCGAAACCGCAAGGTTTAAAAATGATGCCCTTTGTAAGCACAAAATCACATAAGACAATCCACTGAAATGAAATCAAAACAAAAACTTCTAATTCAGAAGCCCTTTTCGAAAATTTTACAAATTTAGCCCCACTGGCAAGGGCCAGACGAATCAGTGCAAATACCAGACCGAAGAGAAAAGGGGAGAAGGACCGAGGGCTGTGAAAAAATAATCCGTTTCTAAAGGTGGGGAAAAAAGGGTATTTTAATGCAGATACGAAAATGACACTAATTCCTAGAGTATAATTCACAGCGCTTTACCGTTTCCTTGCTCCAGATAGCTTCAAGCATTTGCGGTTATACGCTCATTATGATGCCAACACAAGCATCCGCGTGTGACAAGCTAATGTTGCAGCAATAGCAAGGGCCGAATTCGTACCATTTTTTAAGGCGGAAGCCTTTAATGCCTCATCGTTGTAAGCAGGAGCTGTCGACAGAAATGTCACGCTTTTCAGTTGGTCGAAACGGTCGTGACGACACAGCGCGCGAATTTCAAACGGGGCTAATTGTACTTCGGCTACTAACCATGCAACCAATTAAAGGGATCGTATAGTGATGCTCCAAGTAAGTTTGACTGAGTTTAGTTAATTGCTTACTTCACCAATTAGTCAAATGAACCTTTCTAGTCAAACCAGATAAATAAAGAAAACTTGGTAGGAAATTGGCCGAGCTTAGGAATCAAACCCCGGTCTCCGCAGGCGAGTCGAGCACGCTACCACTCCGCCATGCCAGCTGGAGGGTTTGCAATGAACAAAGGTGCGTCTAATGAATACGGTATCTTCGTTCACTCCCATCTTCCTCCCTTCCCGTTACGGCGAGGTTTAGGTGTCCACCGAGATATGCGAGACACATTTCCTTTCCTCAAAAACCAATTTACCGACGAGCAAGTCGTATTTGTCCGCGTTTCTGATTGGTCCAAATTGTCGTGACGTCACCACGCGCAAATTTTGACGGGTGTCCACCGAAATATGTGAGACAGTTACTGCGCCACTCCCTTTCCTCAAATACAATTTTCGACTAGTGTCTACTGAGATATGTGAGACAGTTAATGCGTAATTTCCTTTCCTCAAATACAATTTTCATTTTCTTCACTACGGCCCCTCTTTCTTCTTTCAATTACACTTCCTCCCTTCCTGTACGGTGCGGCTCAGGTGTCCACCGAGATGACAGAGGATTACAGCGCCATTTCCTTTCCTCAAAAAGCGTTGCGTTCAAAGGGCAAGGCATCGCGCCGAACGGATGGTGGCGTTCCGTGGACTCCCTGGCAGCGCTGCAACACGCTGTCGCGTTCCACTCCTAAAGACGAAGCTTAAGCGTCATTAATGAGCAGTTAATCAATGCACCAACAAAATGGGAAGTAAACAATCGCGTAGCAGAATGCAGCACTCAGGCTTTCGCCTTTCACCACTTTAGCCGCTAAAGTTTATCGTAATTTTTTTTTTTTGTAGAGCTTAAAGGCATCGCGACGTTTCGGCCGGAATGTAAGTGCACAGGAAGTGAACCAGTGCTTGGAAACATTGAGCAATGTTTTTGAACCGTCCCTCTGGAATGTCGGCTTGTCCTCTTTCTATACGTCCTCTTTCACGCCTTTGCTCTCGTATTGAAAGAGGACGTAGAAAAGAGAGAGGCTGCGGCACCAAACATGGGCGATCGTTCATGAGGTGCACCGAAGGAGTTGTGTATGAGATTCCCCTCTCGTGCGGCCGCTCCTATATAGGGCAAACTGGGCGCTGCGTTAACGAGCGAATCAGGGAACACGAAAGAAACGCTGAGCAAAATAAAGAAGGCCCAAATATGTCTAAGCATGTAAGGTCCTGCCCGTCACGCTCTTGTGAGCCATGTTTTCCCGGTGTGCGTATTGTCTCAAAAAGCAAAGATACAAAAGCTAGGGAACTAATCGAAGCTTTTTTTTTATTGCAAAGAAAGGAAGCATACGTGCGTCAGCGACACATCCATATCTTTGTACAAGGCTGAGAGCAATTTTTTGACCCGTTCGCTATCATATCAATTTTGAAGATGATAGTATTCCCTGCATGTAAGACGGCATATATTTGTGCATGTGGCCTTCGAATAAATTTGTTGTGAGTGGCGCTTCGTCCCGTCTTTTTGCCTTGTGTTGTGTCTTTTTTCGCGCCGGTAACCAAAGACGAATAATAGTGTTTGTGATTTTATGCGCTCCAGGAGCGGAGTTGGGCTGCGATGCACGGACTACGGCTTGCACCTTGGCTATTGTCATTGGGGCATCAAGTGTGTGGTTTGGAAGACCGTTGTAGTAGGTGGTTGAACAAGACGGTAATGGAGTGCCGCCAATGTAACACGTCCACAAAGCGTCCGTGGGTTCCTTGTCGGTCCCATGGAATTGCTGAGCTATCGTTTGGAGTGTACGATCGGAGGCCGATTTGTCTTTTTCAGGTTCAGTGAGACTGCGGAAGATGGATCAGGTTTGAGCAGCCTGAGGGTTCCTTTCAAAGAGATACAGAACTGTACACAGTTCTATTGGGCCAGTTGGGTGGAATATTGCAGGGTTTCCTCTATTATGGAGGCAATGCGCAGGCGGAGTTGTTTATTGAGTCTCTGCTGTTTCCAACGTCTTATGAGTTTATTTTTTTTCTCGTCTCTCACCACTTTAGAAGATTTCGATCAACTTCCGGAGTGGCGGCCGTGCGTTGTATGATTTGAGTCGCGGAACCATGATTATCTCGTACCTGTTGTGTCCACTCTGTTATGATCGTAATCCAATTCCTTCGGGCGGGGGGCATTTACGAAACTCTTCCGAATTAGTGATCTTCGTATCCACGATGATACGTCTTTGCTTGGGAGTGGAGATTGCTGCACTCGGGATTTAATGAATACTCCCGCGGGTCTCACCGAGGTTGGTCCATGTGACTTTGGTAGCGTTCTTCGCAAAAGATAGATCAGGAGTGGTGTCTCTGCACACAATGTTGCCGATTCTAGTAGGTGTTGTAAAGTCCGTGGCTAGCCTGAGGCCTTCCCTGTCTGCTGCTTACAATAGGGAGATGCCTTTTCTGGTGTCCTTTGTATACCGCAAGGCCTTATGGGGGCGTTCAGGTCGCCTAACATTACAAGCTGGTTCTTGCCCACTATACGAGCACATTCCTGGGGTACGTTTACAAATTGTTCTTGTTGCGCACGAGGGGGGCTGCATAGGTTTAATATAAATGTGCTGTGTTTCCACCGGTTTTGTGGGAAGACTTCCAGCGATATGTGGTTAATCCCGGTAACTGAGGCGGAGTGGGCCACTGTGGCTATGGATTTCGATACATCCACCCCGACGCGTGGTGAATCCGGATTAAAAATTTAGTAGTAGCCTCCTAGGGTGGCGGATTGTGTTCCTATTTCTTGAAGGCAGATGACGGCAAAGAGGAGGGCATTGTACCACAGGATTGGTGGCATGCTGAAATTATCACCATTACCAAGCCCGCCAAGCGACCGTCACTTGATTCTCTTAGGCCCATCTGTCTAACATCATGTTTGGGAAACCTCTATGAACGGGTCATCCACACCCGCCTCCAAAATTATATTAAAGACAATGATCTCTTCCCCCCTACTATGGTTGGATTCAGGCCAGGACTTTCGGCCCAAAACGCCTTCCTGCTCCAGCGAGAAGTGCTTACCAACATCCACAGAGGTCAAGAACATCTTATCTTGGCCTTAGATTTGAAGGGCGCTTTCGACAACATATCCTAGAGGCGATTCTTCAAGCCATAAATGACCTTAACGGCGGCGAAAAGGTCTTTTCTTATGTGCGTGCGTTCCCCACAGGCCGCATGGCAACAATAGGCGTCGGTCAAACCCGCTCCGACGTCAACGATATGCCGCACAAAGGCACACCTCAGGGAGCCATCATTTCTCCCCTGTTTTTCAACATTTCTACGCGCAGGCTGTCGCGTGCACTACAAGCACTTCCAAATGTAGGTTTTACCATATACGCGGATGATATACCCCCAGTAAACCATAAAACGTACCATAGACATCAGCAAGATATTTACGCTGGACATTAGACACCTCCATTAGACATCCATATTAGTACCGTTTACGAAAAATCTACGTACCTACAACATGAAAATTGGGGTCCAGTTCACGTTGTAGGTACGTACTGCAGATATCACGCTCTACATTTATCAGATATTTGTGAACATGTAAGTACGCCCAGTCTACGTGGCCTAGACGTCTATATAAAGAGAATATGACTATACATAGATCAATACCCAGGTGAAAATTTCTAACTGGTTCCAGTCCTACTGTTTTAAGAGACACATTTCCAGACTGGAACCAGCTGCAATACGAGATGCAGCTGACACCTGTTACAATTCCAGATGGAACGGAGACCTACTGCATCCCAGCCACAGACTTCCCTATGGAGTCGTCGGGACGTCCAAGCACTCCAGCTAGCTCAAATACAGATGAGTAAGCGAGTACATGGCCATCATGGGAGCCCAAAACACTGCAGATGACTTCCTAGTGCGTCAGTATTTTATTGCGCTCGGCGCTTTCACTGAATCTTCTCGTTGAGCATAATAGTCAGGTTAACAGCTGCGGTGGCATCAATACTCTTCTGCCGAGCCCAATAAGCCAGGGTTGCTGCAAAAGAAAGCATAATTGTTCACTTTTACAGGTGACAAGAGAATGGCACAGCAACCACAACAAACAAACCCAGTAATTTACGCCACTTTTACCGACGCAAGTCTATGAAGCGTCAAAGGTTGCCCTTGCAGCACTAAAAGGCAGTCGTGCTGAGCGGAGTGTGCTTGCACACGCACTTCGGCACGCCATCCGAACGCATGTCCACATTTCGGTAGTAGAGGCCAGTTGCATACATCACCAGCCTTTGTTTCAATACACAACGAGTTTGGCAAAACAGCCAAACGAGTGAGCGTAAAAATATAACGTGCCGATAAATGCGTTAGAATTTTTTCATTACGAACGCAAAATAGCATAAAATACACTTCAATGAGTAAACTGAGACTGAGTACGCACCAAGAAAGGTCACGATCCCAGCCGGTGAAAACGACTTGTAGTCCTAATTCGTACTGACGGGTCCACTTCGCCGAGTAGTAAAAGCAAGCAAACTGTCTTCCTTCAGCTCCATCAAGGAAAGAACGGTTGAACAATCTCGCCAGCAATAATAAGGGAATAATTAATTCTGTGTCGAGGTTCTTCAAACACAATGTTGAACACGATAGAAATCGCACACGCCCTGCGCTCTACCACTGCCGCCATGGCTGAACCTAGCCTCGTGCGGATGTGCGAAACTGTCACATATTTTGTATCGTCTCTTTTTTGTACTTAGTAGCAGGCTTGCTGTGGCACGAAAAATAAGTTAATTATTTTTAAATTGTAGCATATTACTTTTTTCACAGCTGCAATCGCCATGCGCAGTTTGCGCTATTATTGATTAAATACGATACGAACTACAACGCGATGGCGGCTTAGACAATTCACCGCACTTTCCCCGCCGCCGCCTGTCCGCGGCATAGAACAGGCCTCCTGGAACAGGCATATGGGCAGCGCATGTTGCATGAAGGCAAGATAACCAATTATCGTTAGGGTAACGGGCTGGATTCAGAGAATGCAAGCACAGCGGAGAGGATCAGGGCAGGTGGGCAGATGAGGTTCGGAAGTTTGCTGGGATAAGGGGGCCGCCGCTGGCACAGGGTTAACTGGAGAAATTTTTGGCCTGCACTGGACATGATTACAGTGTTGACATGATGATAAAAAGCGGGACTCAAAGAAGTTTATTCTCAAGAAATATAAGGTCAAACATTCAGCTACACAAATGCCTAAGCTTTCCTCAGCTCAACATTCCAATAGTTATCATTGCTAGCGCGATTAGCAGATTTAAGACATGTTTGAAAAAAAAAAAATAACTCACAAAAATTGAACTGAACCAATTCTTGTACTTTAAATAGTTGGATAAGTTGAATAAAACATGCTTAATCAGAAAAAATGGTTATTATATAGTCCTGGCTGCTAAATAACAAAGAAGTTTTTTAGTGTGTCCTCACTTTTCAGTGTGGTTGAGATAGCTTGCAGGCTGTAGCACAAGGTATAAATTGAATGTAAGAATAGTAATGAAATAACAATGCGAATCCTGACCAAAGTGACTGGCATTTCAAACCAACTGCGTACAGTTGAGTCAGAAACCTGATGCGTGTGCATTCAGATTTGTCTTTACTACTTCCCGTATTATTCTTCTTTCTAGGCAGGATAATGTTGCCGTGAAGCGAGCACGAAAAAACACAAAAACACAGGCAGCGCTGGTCATGCCTCCAATTTGTAGTCAACAGCGATTTCAAACTTTAAATGCAGTAAGGCAACACGAAATATCGAACGATTGAAAAATATGGAATTCTTAAATTATATATCTCGCTTACATACCCAGGACGTGGCAAGTAATATCTACGAGAAGTCTAGGTTAAGGCAGATATGATGTCGTGGGTACGTCTGCAGCTTTTCCACGAAAAAGGTTGGTAGATAAGACGTCTGAGAGATTTTGGTTTGGTACATAGACGTTCAGACTTAATCTGGACATCTATGGGAGGTTTGTGGTTTGCTGGGCCTATATGGGCCACAAAGGGTTCCGTGGGCCAAAAATAAACCACCCTACAATCAGCAGCCCGGACCGTCGAGGACACCGCCTCTCAAAGCGGCCTCCACTGCGCCCCGGAGAAATCGGAGGTCATACGAATGCATGGCCCGAGATACGTCTCTCCAGGTTCCACCACCCTCACGACCGAGGGTCAAGCCGTCAGGAAAGTTGACCTGATCCGCATTCTTGGTCTTTGGATACAGAGCAACCTCCTTGTCACCTACACCATCCAGACTCTCAGAACCACCGCAAACTAGAAAGCTCGCATGATCAGCCGCATTACCAAGCATCGCCAAGGAATGCGAGAAGACACTCTTCGGCTAGTGCAAGCACTGGTACTTTGCCGAACAGCACATACGGACTACCCTTTCACACGTTAACAAAGGGAGAGGCGCAGCAAGTTGTCACCATCGTAAAGGGGTATACAAGACGGTCCTTAAAGTTCCTAAAAACACCTCGACGGTACGTCTGACCGCCTTAGGAATCTTCAACACCTTTACGGAAGTAATAGAAGCCATCAGTGCATATCAAACACCGACTTCAGACCACGCAAGCTGGACGAGCTCTCCTACGCCCAGTAGGCACAGTTGCGAAAATCCGCGCGCTGGATGCTCAATCATCCCTGGAAAAACAAAACAGGAAATATATCAGCGTGGCTACGAGGCCCTAACATATGCTTAAAACGTTCACACAGGTAGGCGACGAGCGCGAGTAGCCTACCTACGCCGACGCCTAGCCAATTCCTCGAACGTGGGTTATGTGGACGCCGCAGCATACCCGGGCCATGACAAGCACTCAGTGGCGGCCACCGCTTCTCCACTCTGTTCACTGCTTCTGTAACAGCCGAAACCCCAACAGCCGCAGAGAACACCGCTGTGGCCATTGCCATTTAGGCATTAGAGCCCCAAGGCCAAAAGGCTCATGTGATAACGGACTCAAAACACTTCCTGAGAGGCCGAGTTCCCAAGCACCTGAGCCAGCTCATGGGCACTACACCCGTCACCAAGCACCACCAAATCAACTGGGCCCCAGGCCGCGAGCGATTGAAGGGAAGCGAGAGGGCACATGCTCTAGCTCGAGGCATCATCAACCGAGCGGGGCCACACATCGTGCCCGCGTTTGCCCCTCTGCCTTCCAGGTATATGGCCCCGAGTTTCAGCGTCTTCAAAGGAGACACTTCCCCCTCCCCCTCATAGGAAATTAGACAACCCAGATGCTGTCTCTTGGCGGCAGATACAGACTAGCACATTTCCAAACCTCCATAGACTACACCTGATACACCCTACATTATACACCGACGCAAGCCCCTGGTGCCAGGCCCGCCCTACGCCCTTCCACATTTCGTGGGGATGTGGAGTCAAACCGAACGCTCTGCAGACAGAAAACACGTCTTTTGAGCGGCGGGAAGCGCTGCTGACGAGCGATAACATGGAGGGCCAACGGGCCCTCATACAACAGGTTGGCAGGAAAGCTCAAGCCTGTGGAACCCTGGAATGAGGACACCAACCATACGCTCGCACCACTCCTCTTCTTTTAAATAGTTTTTCCTCCTCCTCCATTCCCTGAGTGACTTAGCACGGTAATCTGATCGGTGAATCGCAGATTACTAAGGTACCCTCCATCAACTCTTATCCCCAACTGTTCCCAATCCAGGCCTCCGATCACCTCCTGTAAACAAGTGAAGAATAGCATTGGCGACATCGTGTCCCCCTGCCTCTTACACCCTTCCTTACTGGAATTGTAACGCGATAGCATTAAGAAGCTCATGCCGCAGAAACTCTGGCGTCAATGTCAGTGTCGGCATCGCTCACCGTGAGCGAAAAATGCATGAAAAATCCCCAGAGAAGCAACCTAGGAGGCAGGTGGGCCACTTGGGTCACCTTACCTTGGTCACCAGAGGTTGTTCGGGAAGAGCAACCAGGGTCGCACAAGCCCCCACAGGTGGCAGCACCTGCCATCGCAGGGCAGTGGCGCATCGCTTATAACCGCTGCACCACTGCGCCAGGACAGGAGCTGTATGGGTACTCCCAGGGATCTGTGAATGTCAAGTAGAGAATGACCAATTCTGCATATATGGGCATATATATCCATTGAAGCTATCGCGTTATGCTCTTAAGGCGGAAATTAAATGTCACCTACAATTTTTTATTGCTGACTTTGAAAAGCTGACTTTTTATGGCGCTCTGAGTCAAATGCTTTCTCGTAACCTATAAAGGCTATACCGGGTGTTTCAGAGAACTTTCAAAAATTTTTAAAAATGGGCTTTTTGGGGTAAAAATATGGCTTTTGCGGCACAGTATTACCAGCGTTGGAGTACACCAGAAAACCGGTCAATTCCCTTGGGTAGTAAGCTGGTTAACTAATTTTTAATAATTAACTTTTTAACCATAGTAGAGTTTGCGCCTAGTTGCAATTAGAGATTTGTAGCCGGCCTTTAGTAATAGGCATGCCAGTTTTTAGAATTTCGAAAACGCCATTACCTTCCCCGATGTGGCTCGACAAAATATGGGTGCATCATGCGAAAATACATGCGCTTTGGAAAGCATGCAAGCAAAGCAAACCCCTCCGGCGCATGTAACTAGTCGAAAAAGCCAAATTTTGTCGATCTACAGCGCCAAGGGTGATCGCGTTCTTGGAGTTCTAAAAACTGATATGGCTATTACTAACGACCGGCTACAAGTCTAATTGCAGCTAGGCGCCTATCAACTAGTTAAAAAGTTTATTATTCAAAACTAGCAATACTATGCCGCGAAAGCCATATTTTTACCCCAAAAGGCCTATTTTTGAAAATTTCCGAAAGTGTTCGCTGAAACACCTGATGTATAGGGGTTGGTTATATTCTGCGCTTTTCTCTATCACTCAACTGATCAGGTGAATGTGGTCTACTTTCATCTACCCTATACAAAAGCCTGCCTAATCAATGCTTGATTGAAGTCTAAGGCTGTGCACTCTATTAGCGATTACTTTAGTGAACACTTTGTAGGCTACAGGCACCAAGCTGATCGCTCTGTAATTTTTCAAATGCTTGATGTCCAATTTCTTATGGATGAAGATGTTAGCGTTCTACCAAGCTTTCGGTACGCTCGAGGTCATTAGACATTGCGTACATAGGGTGGCTAGTTTTTCTATCACAATCTCCCCACAGTCCATCAGATCTGCTGCTACCTGATCCTCACCAACTGCTTTCCCCCTTTACATTGCTAATAAGGCTTTCTTCACCTCCTTTTTCGTTACTGGCCGCATTTCCCATTGCTGTGCACTACTGGCTTTCTGATTAACATCCTGATTATAACGGATACTGTACATATTTGTGTAGAACTTTTCGGGTACTTTAACTATCTTATCCATATTAATAATGACATTACCCTTTTAAGGGAAGGAAGGAACGCATTAATGGGAAACAGTTACTGCGCTATTTCCTTCCCTCAAAACCAATTTTCATTTTTTTTCTACAAAGTTGTCGACGCCAAAGCCAATGGACCTGAACCCTGTGAACACCGGTGGCCTATTGCTCTAGTGCCGCCTTCCTGCCACAAGGTTGTCAACGCCGACGCATGCAGCGCACATATCTCTGTCACCACCGCCACCTACCTCAAAGTGCGACTGAGGCGTCCACTGAGCGAGGGAGCCAGTTATGCGCCTTCCCTTTTTTCAATGTCACCCAAGTGAGGTGAATAAACGTTTATTGAAGAGGATGGCGGCTGCAGCGCATGTGGGTGGGTCCTCAGTCCAGGGCTCAGGGGGCTTCTGGCGATGAGAAGGAGCGCTGCCTGGCCGTCGAGGCGTGCGCTCGTCACCTCCACCTCCCACAGCTCCAGGGCCGCATTACGCGGCTTCAGATGGTGGGTTTTTTTGAGGACGTGTTGTAGCGACTTTGCCCCTCGTCTTCCCCGCCATGCACCCTCCTTAGCTTGGTTAGTTACCTTAAAGGGCAACTGACCACCCTCGGGTCGCAAACACTCTCTACCGCTCGTGGAGCGAGCCTCCTCTCCTTCCGTTCCCTCTTCGACATTTTTCTCTCCCGCTCCTCGTCGATTAGGCTCGGCAAGGCAAAATCACCCCTTCCTTCTCGGGTGTAAGCCGGAGACGTGGTGTCTGTGGAGTGCGTCACATGTCTACGTCATGGCCCCGCCTTCAATAGAATTCTTTTCTTGGTTTTTGCATTTTCTCCGCACACTGAACGATCGAGAGGCGCAATCGGCTCGACCACCTAGACTTGTTAGCGAGCGCATCCTTTCATACATCTGTTTGTCATTCCCAGTTAGCGAGCCACCTTTTCATTTTTTTTTAGGCCTCCCCACCGTTTCACGAGCGGAGGTGCGGAAGTCGGTTGTGTTCGACACAGCGAAGCGCGGACCCGGCAACCGCCCGTTTGCTTTTCCCCATGCGTGTTTGTGTTCTGTGTGTTTGTGTCTTTTCTCCGCTCCAAAGCCCATGTCATTCATTGGAGTCAAGGCGTACGCAAGATGCACGAAGGATAAGAGGTCAAGTGGGCGAGCGAGGGAAAGGCTCTGCTGCACTAGTAATTAAAACGTTGTTTTGGGGGGCTTGCATAGAAGAAAAAAAAACTGAGAAGGGAGCGCGCACGCAGAGCGTCTCGTGACGTGATCACGGCGGGGGGGGGGGGGGGGGGGGGGGGGGGACCAACTCACTCAGTTTTACTATTTTTTACTTTTTATGGCTAGGGTTCAAGGCTGTCGCCGTACGCTCCCTCCGCAGTTTTTTGTTGTTGTTGTTGTTCCTTCGTGCGGGTTTCTAGACATGTGCCGAAACAGAAGGCGTTGCGGAAAGCGCTGTGCAGACGACGCGACGCCAAGGCTACGCCCAACCTTCTCCCGTCAGTCAGAACGATGCACCAATGGAATGCCTTTAGCGAAAGTAACTCCCATGACGTCAAGGGGGTTCAGAGTAGTGGGGCGGGGATATTTTTGTTGAAGGAAAGAACAAGCGGGCTTTGATTTGAATTTTCGCAGCTTTTCGGGGCGCGCATGGCTCTAGTATTTTGCAGAGGTTATCTTCGATGCCTCATCTATGCAGTGGGCTTGTTTTTCAAAAATGTCCGAACCCTGGTCAGTGGCCCTTTAAAGGGCAACTGCCCCACCTCCTGGTCGAAAATATTTTCTACCTCTCTGGTAGCGAGGCATCGTCCCCGGAAGGCGCGGCCGCAAATATTTTTTGAAAAGACTCAGTATTAGCGTAGTTAAAGCCACTGCAATCCAGCTACTTCGCCATGCTCCTCTCCTTCCGTTCCCTCTTCGAGATTTTTCTCTCCCGCTCCTCGTCGAGTAGGCTCGGCAAGGCAAAATCACCCCTTCGTTCTCCGATGTCAGCCGGAGGCGTGGTGGAGGGCGTCACAATCTACGTCATGGCCCTGCCTTGAAAAGAATCCTTTTCTTGCTTTTTGCAACCGGTCTATTTAGTGAGGGGTGGGGGTTGGAGGAGCGGCGTGTCTCCCAACACCCTCTCTATTTTGCTCTTTGGTTCTCCTCGCGGTGTTTTCTCGCGTTTTTTCCTTTTGTTCTTCCTCTCCCCGGTTGCTGTTTTTGTTTGTTTGTTTGAAGCTTTTTTTTTTACCTTCTCCACTCCCTTCCCTGCCCTTCCTCGCGTTGGGTATGCAACAAAACTGCTTGACCCCCGTATTTTACAGGCCTGTGTTCGTCCCACCTTTCTCCATCGTCATTGCGCAGCATTGCTTGGAACGCGTGCGTGCCTTTGCTGCCTTGCGCCACTGTGCTCATGTTTTTCCTCACTCCGTGCCTTCCGTGTTGTCTGAGGCTGCTTGTCCTTGGCGACGTTTCTTTTTTTTTTCGCGGCAGACCCTTCAGAAGTCAACACGGGCGTGGTTTCTCCCTGTGCTTTTTGTGTTTTTGTTTTTTAGCTATTTTTGCTGCTTTTAGCACCCTGCGCAGTCTGTGCACCGACTCTCTCCGTTTTACTATATTTTTACTTTTCATGACTAGGCTTCAAGGCTATCGCCGGACTCTCCCTCCTCAGTTTTTTTTTCCTGCATGCGGGCTTGTAGACGTGTGCGAAAACGGAACGCGCTGCCATAGTCCTATGGCGCTGCGGAAAGCGTGCGCGCAACGAGCAGACGACGCAACGAACCGGCTACGCCCACCCTTCGCCTGTCAGTCAGAACGGCCCACCAATGGAATGCCTTTAGTGAAAGTTTTTTTCAGTATGACGTCAATTAACCCGAAGGCTCGGGTTAGGTTTTAGGTTTAGGTTTCGGGTTAGGTTTTTAGGTTTCCGTGAATAAATAGACCTAGTCTATTGAAATTGCCGGCGGCCTATTGAAATTGAAAATTGGTTTGGAGGAAAGGAAATGATGCAGTAACTGTCACATATCTCGGTGGATACCCAGACCGCGCCGTAATGGAAGGGATAAAGGAAGGAGTGAAAGAAGAAAGGAATAAAGAGGTGCCATAGTCGAGGGATCCGGAATAATTTCGACCACCTGGAGATCATTAACATGCACTGACGTCGCACAGCATACGGGCGCCTTTTGCGTTTCGCCTCCACCGAAACGCGGCCGCCGCGGTAGGTTCGAACCCGGGTACTCCGGCTCAGTAGACGACCGCTTCAACCACTGAGCCACCGCGGCGGGTAGGCCTATTGCTCCAGTTCGACGTTTCTGACACGACGTTGTCAATTCCAGCACATGCAGCACAAATCTGTGTCACTATCACCACTAGCTCAAAGCGCGATTGAGGTGTCCACTGACCCAGGGAGCCAGATGTTCTCGTCTTTAGGTAAACAGGCATGTACAGGTGCGGACAGATGTAAATGGAGCACGCTAGTTGTCTTCGAAACTCCTTCGCGAGTTGCCTAACTAGAATTGCCAGCTATGGTATGTGCATGATGGTAGTGGATGCGCAATTATGTATATCAAATGGATGCCGCAAGAATCCAGCGAAGCGGGAAAGTTATGGGATTGAATATTTCGGACAATAGACGCGCTGCCCAAACAAAGTTGTAAATACTGTTCACAAGCTACTCGAAATTTCGGATATTCGCAAGCCCCTACTTTCACTGCCGCTGTCTTGGAAGCAACGAGTGCGTGCCACCAACGCTTTTGAAAGCTCCGGCCGCTCAAGAGCGCGCGAGCCACAACACACCCAAGTGACACTGAAATGTTACAGTAATTAATGCTACTTTCTTGTTTTGGTCAAACGTTACTTCAAAGTTTCAGAGCGCAGCTTTGAGCGGCATGCCTCGGCGCCGGCCTTGGTGTAACCGAGCGCATCGGAGGATAAAAGAGAGCGAATGCAGAGCGCAGAGGACGCCGAAAGACGGCGACAGCGAATAGAGCACGAGGATGAAAGATTTAGGGTGAGGGCAGGTCACCCGGCGGCGACCCGCGACAAAAAAAAAAGGAAAAGATTGGGAGCAAGCTGGAAGACTCGGGCTCTCGATAGTGCGTCTCAGCTCACGGCAACCTAAAGTGGCGTGTGCGAAACTACAGGGTTCAAGCTCTCCCGAGAAGTCAGGGGAGACTCAGCTTGTCAATGTCATTTCCGACGAACGACATTCGCCTGAGCTGACATTCTTGCTTGCGTCGTTGTGACGTGACTAAAGCTGCAATGTCATTTGCAAATGCTTCCAGAAAGGATTCCCAGATGAGGCTGCGCACGCTGCCGAAGCCTAAACCGAAGCCTCTGTTCCGCACTGCGCGTTCCGTCTGCGGTCGCATACGGTAGAAATAACCCAGCAGCTGCGCTCAAAAGTCGCATTACCAAGAAGCGAACGTCAACAAACTTTGTAATTTCTTTTCTCTAACGTTTCTGTGTTGTTAAGAATAAACGCTAGAATAATATTTCCGTAAACTATTTAAACAAAATCAACGTAACATTGTGGGAAATTGTGAAGCAACTCTGCAGAAGCATGCAAGCCGCTGTTGAGAAGGTACTATCGGGGACAAAAGTTTGCGGAACGCGAGTTCTTGGAAAGATGTTTATTGTAGCTGCCCCTCGCTACCCTGTTGCCTGATATTGTTATCAGACAAAGCAGCATTTAGCCTTTAATACCTTCATACAATATCAGGTAAGTGGGTAGCAAGGTGCAGCTATAATAAACGTTTTTCCAAGAACTCGCGTCCTGCAAACATTTGTCCCCAGTAGTACACAATGCTTTGCAACGGCTAAGGAGGATGACACTCGAGCTCCGCACAACAGCACAACATGCAGTTAACACAGTTCACACACTAACACGCAGACAATTATCTCATGCAGTAGGGGTGCCCAGTCCCAGTAGACCTCGAACTGGAGACTGAACAGGAATACAGTATGGTCAAGGTCCTGCCACTCAAGCGCCGCGACCCATCAATACATGTCCTTAACATTTACTGCCCCCCGCATAAGCCGCGCGTGACCTTCAACGAAATCTTCTACCGCGCGCTCAAATCGGCTGACAAGGAACCTATAGTGATCGTTGGGGACTTCAATGCTCCCAGCCTACATTGGGGCTACCACTTTGAGAAGGCCAGAGGACGCAAGCTGGCGGAGCTCATCTCCACACTTCGTCTTACACTCCTCACGGATCCGTGTTGTCCCACACGTGTGGGCAACTCGGTTACGCGAGACACATGCCCTGACCTGACTCTCGTTACGAACACCAGAGACGCTACCTGGGAGAACCTGGGCGAGACTCTTGGTAGCGATCACTGTCTTCTCCGGGTTACTCTTCTGGCGAAGGCGGCTCGCAAAAAGTGGGGCCACACTAAATTGGCCGATTGGCATAAGTTTCGAACAAGAGAGATACCTCCCGTGCTCTTTTCCGGCGGATATGCGGAGTGGGCAAAGCAATTAGACACAATACAAAGACAACACGTCACGACACTTCAGACCACTGAAGAGATCCCTGTAGTGGACAATCACCTCCTGCACTTGTGGGAGGCTCGCCGGAGTCTTACCAAACGGTGGAAGAAGCAAGAGCTGAATCGCAAACTTAAGGCTCGCATTGTCGACCTCACGGAGCAGGCTGCGTCGTATGCTGCCCAGCTCACCGATTCAAACTGGATAGAGAAGTGTAATTCGGCAGCGCGTCAGATGAGCTCGAGAGGAACATGGCGCTTCTTTCGCAGTCTCATCGACCCCACTCAAACGAGAGGGGAGACGCAAAGACAGCTCCGGCGAGCTTTGCACGGCCCAAGCAACCACAGATATCCGTCGGACGTACGAGCTAGATCCGAACGTCCTTTGCCGAGATCGGACGTCCATCGGACGTACGAACGCGATCCAATTTCGGATATCCGTATTCGTACATCAGCCGGACGTACGGACAGTGTCCACTTTTGTATATCCGCATGAGAGACGAGGTGTACGTCCGAAGGATGTAAGGCTGAGTATTCTCCCAGGCCATGAGTATGGACGTTTTTTATTTCACAGAAAATTCGCGTCTTTCGTGTATGTATACCGTTTTATTTACATCAGTTGGAGGGTTTGACGCGAAGATGTTTGTAAATTGGTGCGATTCCACTCCTACCTCCAGTGCAAGAGCCGCCAACGAGCTAAATTTATCTAAGAGGAGAAGCAGGTGCTGCAGAATTTTGCAAGAACTAATGACTAGTTTTATATTTATAAAACTTCTCCAAATTAGTGGAGTTGTGCGACATGTCCACCGTTTTGATAGCTAAACTTGTCATTGAAACCATTCGTAAGTATCAAAACTCTCGTGCATTCTGCTATCACCATCATCATAGATGTCAGTTCGCGGTCAGTCCAATCCAATCCATCAGTACGGCTCCGTAGCGCTGCGCTGTTGTGCTGTCGCGCAGAGCTTTATAGCTCTGTTATTATAATGTGTGGCTTTGTTCGGTCTGTGGACGAAAGTAGCATGTAACTTAAGCAATTAGAAAGATACGGGAAGCGCCTGAAGCTCTTCTGGAACACCGGAATCCCGTACTGCGTCGACCTTGGTTTAAGGTGGCGGTCCCACTCTGACGGTGAGCGGGAACCATTTCTGGTGATGTTTGTACGTCGACTGTACCTCGCTCGTTCGCTTCATAAATATGGTTCAGATATCTCCGAAAAGCTAGTTTTCTCTGCTTTCAAAAGATGCATTTGGTTTAACGATAGCTGCAAATTTGTTTCAACTGTAGAAGAAAACGCAAAGGTGAAAACTGGCAGTTGAACTCAACTTGTCTCAGGAAATGCAAAATTGTGAAAAACCTCTTGCACCTAGAGAAATATCTTTCGAGATACTTTGAGATGTAATGCTAGTGCGCATATTTAAGCATGTAGAAGTACGTGTATAGATTAGTTTATTAGCCACGCTTGTTTGAAAAGCATAGAAAACAGAACAATGTAATCTGCAATAACTTTTGGGATATGCATTGCATTGCGGCGACTTTTTGTACAGTTTGAGATTGTCCAATCGCTCATCCATTCTGAAAATTTCATTTATCTGCTTTGTTTAGTTTAAAAGTTATTCCTGATCAAAGTTAGCGTTTTTTCGAAATAGTTAAAAACGGAATGCAAAACTGTTCAGTTAACCAGCACTTTACAATTCTGAGATTTTGCGTGAAGAAACTTAGTACTGCGCTCTACGCGGCTAAGCATCGCCTTTACTCTACGACTTTTAGGGAACGTGCACTGTCTAGTTGAAAAAATGTTGATTTTAGCTACCTTTTTCGTGGGACGTGTTTTTTGACGCTCCTTCGACTTCGGCCTGGCCTAGCTACGCCGTTCAGCACTCGGGTTGGGCCCGCATCGCCTGCACGTACGGCCCGCAGGCAACGGACCTGGACCTGGGATAAGCACCTCACGTGGCCCCCGGCCATGGAGCCCCACCAGGAGGCCCGCGGGCGCGGAATGCGCAAGCCTAGGACTGTGCCAGACGGACCTTGTTCACAGAGCGCACGCCGCGACCGGTCTCTCGAATCATCTCCGCTGCTAGAGAGGTGGATAGAGTGCGTGCAGCGCGCAACACAGCGCGCTGCCCTGACTCCGGAGACGGCGAAGGCAACGTTACGCACCTTGGCCCTTCCGCCACGTGCTGCTGCGATGGCGGCGCGCGCGGACGAACACGTGGAAGCCGCCATTGCCAGCCCGGTCCAGCAGCCACCACACGGCGACGGCCAAATTCCGGCAGCGGTGGTAGCAGCCGTAGAAGAGCCAGAGGGGGACGACGCCATGGATCAAAGCACCCATCGCAAGCGGCGCCGTTCCACCCAGTCTGAGGAGGGGAACAAAGGCAGCGGGGGCGAGGAATCTGCTGCCAAGCGCGAAGCGCTGCAGCTCACTGCACCTGTCTCACCTCCCCCTCCGCGTCCAGAGGGAGCGATCACAAGACAAAGAGCCAGGGAGGTGACAGCGGACAACAGCGTGTCTGCCAGTACTAGCTGCTTTCCCCCTGCTCTCGCCGGAACGCAAGCCCCCACCCTGAGGGACCAGCGGCCGGTGACGACATCGGCTGACGCGGCGCGGCAGAAGCCAGCAAACCCGGCACGTGACCAAGAGGCCGTAGCTGCGGCTCTCAGACGGAGCGCGGCGCACGCTGCCAGCGTGCCTGACAGCAACGAGTGCCACGCCCCCCCGGCATCCTCATGCTCCCTGGAGGCCGCCGGCCTGATCCCCTGGCGCCAGGCTTCAACCCGAGCACAGCGAAGGCGTAAGGCTGCCCTGCAGAGAGCTGCTGCTGCTGTGGCGGTCCATGAGGAGCTCCACTGGACAGTCCTGTTCCGGCCAGCGGAACGCGGCGTGGCCATAAGCAGGGAACAGGGCTGGGAGATTGCTGAGGAGCTGGGCCCGCGCCCAGGAGTGCTGGCGGTTCGCGTTAATACGCGGAGGAATGTGGTGGCGGTGGACACCGGCTGCGCAGCTACCTTCGGCTCGCTTCTGGCCACGACTGTCATCCGTGGCCTGGCTGTGTGCGCCAGGGAGCCAGCTCCTCGCAACCAGTCCAGTGGGCTCGTGTTCGGCGTGGACGCGCGCCGCTCAGCGGACCAGCTGCTTGCCGCCGTGGAATCGGCGGTGGCAGTGACGTCGGCGTCGCTGTCGGGAAGCACGCTGCTTCTCCGATTTGCGGCGCCGATCCCGCCACCGTATGTGTTCATTTACAGGCGGCGCCTCGCTGTCCGGCCCTGCCGCCCGCGCCCACTGCAGTGTTCCCGCTGTTCCAGCCTGGGCCATGCCACCGAGGCCTGCAGAGCTGCTGCCCGCTGTGCCCGCTGCGGTGGACCACACGAAACTGGGGCGTGCACCAGCGGAAAATCGCGCTGCTCAAACTGCGGCGGCCGACACCCTGCCACGGACCCTTCATGCCCCCACTGGCAACGAGAGAGGCATGTCGCCACGATTTTGGCTTCGTCAGAGGTGCCTCTCTCACGACGGGCCGTGCGCGCGGTTGTACGTGAAGAAACGGCGCCGCAGGCGGCACAGCAGCAACCAAGCAAGCGCAGCTATGCGCAGGTTGTGGGCCACAGCAAGCAGCAGCAGCAGCCTTCTCAGCAGCTCCGGCCTCAGAAGCAGCGGTGGCAGCATCCCAAGCAGCCGGCCGGTTCCCGCACCGCACCAGTGAGGCCCGCACCCACTACCTCCGGTGGTTCCCCTCTGGACACACGCGATGCCTTAATCGAGCGCCTGCAGGCCGCGCTGCGAGCACTAAGCGTGCTCCTGCCAGAGGGCTCCGAGGGTCGCCGCATCTGTGAGGAAGCGACAGGCCCTCCTGCACTAAACAGCCAACAACATGGCTAGTCGCCGGGCAGCACCCCGCATTCCCACAGTCCTGCAATGGAACGTCCGCTCCCTTGCAGCGCGATACGCTGAGCTCCGCTCACGCATAACATCCGAACAACCAGAGGTGATCGCGCTGCAGGAAACTTACGTCCGGCTGCGGGATGGGGAGCCCCAAAGGCGGCTGCCCGGCTACATCGGCTACCATTCACCAACGAAGTGTGAGGAGGGGTCATGTGCATCAATCCCTTGCGGCGACCCAGCCCATCGACCCGGAAAATCGCGGGCCTCCATCTATGTGCGGCGCGACGTCCAGCACGCGCTCGTCGGCACGGCTGCGGCGACGAGTGACGTTCAGGAGTGCGTGGCAGTGACAGTGCGCGTCGGGGGTGTTGACACATCAGTGGCCAGTGTTTATGTGCGCCCAGCTGTGGCGTGGAACGCGCTGTGTTTTCGTGCTGTGTCGTCGTGTTGTGCCCCGCGCCAGCTCATAGTTGGTGACTTCAATGCCCATCATTGTGCGTGGGGCAGTGCGCGCAACGACCGGCGCGGCGACGACCTGCATGACACAGCAACGCAGCTGGGACTCACTCCCCTCAACACTGGCCAGCCCACCTTCCGACGGCGTGGATCGTCAGGCTCCTGCATCGACGTTGCGTTCGCGTCCAGCGGCATCGAGGCGACCTGGCGTCGTGCACCATCCCTCTGGGGCTCGGATCACTTCTCCATCACCATAGAGCCCACTGCTAAAGAGGCGCGCCCCATGCGTACGTACGCTATCGTGAATTGGGGCCGCTTCCGCCAAGAGGTGGACGCCGCCGCTGCGTCCGGCGCCGATTACTTCACCAGTCTTGTCCGGAGCGCCCTCGCAGCCACGCGTCGCGCAGAGGTGCGGGCAGGTCAGCCAACACCCGACAATAAGCTGCTCGATCTGCGCGACAAAAGGGACAAGGCGGAGCGCAGGGCGCGACGGACGGACAAGCCAGAAGACTGGACGGTCTACAATCGGCTAGACGCAGCGGCAAGACGTCACTCCAACAAGCTATATCGACGGCAGTGGGCTTCTCTCTGCAACACGATTGAGAAGGATCGCAGCTCGCGATGGCTCTTCACCACACTGCGGCGCATCACTACACCTCAGGCGAACCCTCAGCCACTGGCCGCTCTCGCCATCTCGAGCGGCCAAACAAACCAACAGCTGGCTGAGCAGTTCGCTGACCGATTCGCGCCACAGTGCCCCGCGAGCAGTGCAGTGACGACATCGGGCCCCAGTTTCGACGCCAGTGCCTCTTCCCCCGCCCCGGATGACGGCCCGTGCAACGCGCTCTTCACTGCGGCGGAACTGAACGACGCGCTGCGCCACTGCACCCGCCGCTCAGCGCCCGGGCCAGACGGGGTTACGTACCAGATGCTGCGCAACCTGGACGCGGAGCAACGTCAAGTCCTCCTGCGGCAGCTCAACCTGGTGTGGGAACGCGGGGTGCTACCTGAGGAGTGGCGCACAGCGGTCGTCTGCCCGATACCGAAGCCAGGCCGCCCACCCACGGAGCTCAGCGGATACCGTCCAGTGGCGCTGACGTCGGCGGCGTGCAAGCTGATGGAGCATATGGCGCTCCAACGCCTGCATGCGCGGGCCGCGGAGGCGGACTTGTTCGACGAGCGTCAGACAGGGTTTCGCGGGATGCGCTGCGCGGCAGATTCAATCGCGGACGTTGTCTCCGCACTCGAGCACGCCGTGGCGGCGCGGCAGGTAGCACTGCTCTTGCTGCTCGACGTCTCGAGTGCGTTTGACAACGTCCACCGTGCGGTAATTCTCGCGAGGCTGGAAGAGGCGGGCGTGGCCGGTCGTCTGTTGCGTTGTGTGCAGGGGTTCCTTAACGCTCGCACTATTCGCGTGCGCGTGGGAGCGGCTCTCTCTCAGCCCCGCCCGGTGGATCTAGGCGTGCCGCAGGGGTCGGTGTTGTCCCCGTTCCTGTTCAATGTGGCGATGTCGGCGGTGCCGGGCTGTCTGCCCACAGGCAACCGGCACCGCGTGTACATCTCCATATACGCGGACGACATCGCTCTGTGGTGCTTGGGACCTCCGGGCGAGGCTTCCCGCGTGAGAGACTGCCTCCAGGGTTCCCTTGACGCTATCGGCGACCGGTTGCGGGGCCTCGGTCTGGCGCTTTGCGCGCAGAAGTCTGCAGCCATGGCCTGCGGAGCTCGCAGATGCGCCCGCCTGGCGCCGCTGACGTTGGCTGGGACGCCGCTGCCGTGGAAGAGCTCCGTGCGGTACCTCGGCCTGGATATCGACCAGCGCCTCTCCTTTCGCCCCGCGGCGACCAGGGCCTGCCAGCAGATGAAGAGGACTACAGCCGCCGTGCACAAGCTCACCGCCCGGGGCCAGGGGATTTCTCAGCAGGCTGCGCTGCGCCTCTACAACGCCGCAGCATTAGGGGCGATACTCTACGCGCTGCCCCTCGTCACGGTGCGCAAACCATCATGGAAGGCACTGGAGGTGCAGCATCGCAAAGCGCTGCGGACCTGCCTCGGCCTACCCGGCAACTCGCAATGCGAGGCCACACTGGCCGAGGCGGGCGCGTGGCCGCTGCAGCTACAGGCCACGCAGCGCTCGCTGCACCACATCGACCGCCTTCACCGCGCTCCGGACGGCGGGGAACTCCTGCAGCGCCTTCGTCAATACCCGCGCTCAAGAATGGGCGCGGCACTGCAGGAATATGACCAGCTGACGCGCGCCACGCCCCCCTACGGCCTCTGCTCCCCCTGGCCCCTCACGACGGAGGTACAGCGAGAGATCGTCGGCATCGCGGGAAAACGCAGCACACCACTATGTGCGGTGCAGCAGCTAGCCGGAGCCGTCATCTACGAGCAACTGCGCGACCATCTGCTTGTGTTCACTGACGGCTCCGTGGTGAGCGAAAACTGCTCGCTCGCTGCAGCGGCCACCATCCCCGCCCTGCAGCTGCACCGCCAGCAAAGAGTGGTTTACCTGGGCTCTTCGACCACGGCGGAGCTACTGGGTCTTCGCCTGGGCTTGGACCTGGTGCTCACCCTTACTCCGCCGCCACCCAGGTGTGCTCTGCTGTGCGATTCCCGTGCCGCCCTCAGCCGCCTGCAGACTCCCGGCCGGGGCACCCCGTTGCTGTGCGCGTTACGCGAGCGCATTGAGCGCCTCGCGGAGCGCAGATGCAGTATTCGCGTGCAGTGGGTGCCCGGTCACTGCGGCATCCGCGGCAACGAGCAAGCCGACGAGCTCGCCACCGCCGCACATCAGCTTCCTCCCAGCGACGAACCGCTCGCCCTGGAAGACGTGCGTGCGGTGATCCACGACCACCTCCGTCAGCTACACCCGGACCCTCGCATCGCGCGAGGAGAGCGCATTTCTCTCGTCGGCGCGCGCTCACTGTCGCGCCTCCAGCGGGCGATGATCATCCGAGTGCGCGTCGGCTGCGTGTGGCCCGGGGTAAGACGGGTGCGCCACGGACTTTCGTCGAGCGACGCGTGCGCTGACTGCGGCGCAGTGGAAACATTGGAGCACATGCTCCTTCGCTGTACCGCTTCTGCAGTGCCGCGTCGCGAGATGCTCGCGGCCTACAGGGCGCTGGGAATCATCCCGGACAGTCTCGAAGCGCTCCTGTGGCTGCGCGGCAGTGCGCGCACCCGCGACAGAACAATGGTGAGCCTCTGTGTGTTCATCGAGCAGGCAGGCTTGACTTCCCGCTTGCTCTTCGCCAGGTAGTGCACGCGTGACAGGAACGCTCCGTTGGTGCTACCTCGGACGGTATACGCGGCCGGGCGCCCCACCCCGGCCGCTAGTGCAGTGTGTCGCGCGCGCGATTAGTCCGTGACAGGACGCTATATGTGCGCGCGGCTATGTACATTGTGTTTACATCTTTTGTGATTGTGCGCAGTGGTCGCTCGCGCGCACTTATTTTCGGACAATGTTTGGACATTAGCGCGCGAGCGGCGCGAACTTGATTACTTTTTTATTTTGTAAATAGTGTACAAAGCTCTCCCCTGTCCTTTCTTGCTGTCGCTCCCGTCTATACTTCTCCTCACTATCCTCTCCCTTTCCCTTTCATTTCCGCCGGCTGCAGCTCGGGTGCTTAAGATATTAGATAGCAATTGCCGCGGCCGGCAACACTCTTTTGCTTCACTTTTTATTTATCTATTTATTTATCTTTTTTTAAATAAACCACTACCACCACCACCACCTTTTTCGTTGTGCTTATGAAGGGCACAAGCTCTCGGAACGTTCCGCAGCTTTGTTTTTTCAGGTAAATATACTCTTAAAATATCGGGCTCTTATTCTTTTATTCAACTTGTAAAAATTATCGACTACAAAGTCCACAAATTACAAACAATAATAGCAATAACGCAACCACATGCGATAAATGTAGTAAGTAGCGCCATCTACATTAGCGCACATGTACTAAATGGCCACAGTTCAGAAAAATGACAAGTGTGGCGCTGCCAAACACCTAAAATCAGGAGGTGTTCACGAGAGGGAATCATTTCTCTACGATATTTGCACGTTCCCTTCCATTTTGCCCTCTGTATTGCTTTTTGCGAAAGCAACACTACGCGAGTCGCCTAGCCATTTCGCAGAGCTGAGGAAAGGAGGTACTGCGCATGCGCGAGGAGCAGTGACGTCACACGGCGCACAGCTGGCGCGCCGCCGTCGTCGCTGCGGCGATGACTCAGAGGTGCCGCCGCCGCGCTCGCCAGTTGCGCATGCGCTGTAGCGGCGCATAGCTAGCGTGCCGGGGCCGCCGCCGCTGCCGCGCGCTCTCCATCGCCTCTCCCGCCTCTCCCTGACGCTACGAAAAGCATTCTAGGCGTCGTTTTATTTTTCGAGGACAGCTTTGTTCGTTGTTGCGGCTAGCGCTGTGGAGGGGAAGTTGGAGAGCGCTCGATTCGCCTGCACTCGCTGTACCATTTCGGCAAAGCTGTGCGGCGGTGCCCCTGAGTGTGTAGCGCTAGTAGCGCTAGTTCCGGCAGTTTGAGCCGCGGTGTAAGAGTATGCTATGTCTTTCACCGTGGTTTGAGCGCAGTTTGGCACTGTCTGCTTCCAAAACGGATGGTCGAGTGCAGGCTTAGTCGTCTGCTAGCCCTGGTGACGCCAGTGAATCGCAGCCAGCTGTTTCTGTTTACACCCCACATCAGCGGCTGCCAACATCTCGTATCTCGTGAAGAAATGTTCAAAGAACACATCACAATAAAATGTTGCCATGAACAAGCCTCGATGCGTGCATGTGCACCTCGTGACAGCTGGCGCGAAACGCCGCGGCTGAACTGTGTCGACGTGCATCATGCTGCATGCACGTCTTTGTATTTTACAGTGGTGTCAGTTACGTGTAGCCGTTTTTTTTGGAGAACTCGAGCAGTGTTCTAGCTTGTCGACGAGTGGAATTACTTGAGCCTCCGCCGTTTATCACTACGCGCAAACCATCATCTGCCCTCATGGCGGCTGCAGCTGCACTATTTCGTCACTAACCACCGAGAAGGGTTGCAGTTTTCCTGAACTACACTCGCACTACTTTCAAACGAATGCCGTGGTTCAGAGCGCACCGTGTTTCACCGCTGAAATGAAGCCATGTGAGCTGGAGTGCCACGGGAACCAGTTCATGTGGTGCAGGCGAATCGAACGGATCTATAAGTCGGGTACAACCAGTATTGTAGGCGTTATCGAAAAAAAGTAACTAAATACGTTACTCGTTACGATAAAAAAAAGCGCGTTACCGCCTACGTTACCTACAAAAAAAGATGACGCGTTACCGTTACCATTGCCGAAAGGACCGCACGTTACTTTGCCGCTACTCCATGGCCATAATTACACTGCGGCTTCGCTGTAAGAACTGAAAATAACAATTTTATCAAGCTCATTTTTCACATAATTCCGACCTCACAAAGAAAACATAGCTGAACTCAACAAATTTACAGTAATTCTGGTGTGCTCCTGCTTGCGAAATTACGCGGAAATTGTGTAGCAATAAAGGAATGCTTAGTTCCGGAAAAAAAAATGTATTTGCGCACATGAACATTTTTTGTCACTTGAACCTGCATAATTATCACAAAAATGTGAGTGTTTATGTCAAGGTGTTCAAGGTCAGCCTCGCTCGCTTAGGAACTCAATAAACAGAAACGTAGCCGCAGTTGCAGATAGAAATAAGCAAAATTTATTTTGAAAACAATGTTGATAAATAACGACAACTTTCTAATAGTTACAACTAGCTGTTACTGCAGCTGCACTGCAAAGCTGTTATCGGACAGCTTGCCTCGCTTCCTAGTGGGGTTGTTAGTGAGGGAGTGGGTTGTTCCTTGTTCTGGATAGGGGAGAAAGGGGGGGGGGGGGTTGTATGACTATGAAGGGAGAAAGTTGGAGTGACAGTGTTGTTGAGCAGAAAGTTTTTAGAAAGTTTAGTATAGGTAGCTCACTACTACCGGCACAGGAACAAAGGCCCATTTCCTTATTTTTTTCTGATACTTCAGTGCTAAAGCCGGTTGACTGCAGTCCCCTTTTCTGTGCTGCACCATTGTACTCTTTCGACGGCTCTCTTGGGGCCATCTTGAAGTAAACTGGAGACATTCCTGAGTTTACTCAGAAGGGGGAACTGCTTCCACCAAGAATGCGAGAGTGTCGCCTGGGAACAAGACCTTTTGGTTGGAAAACAAGCTTACAGAGAAACTGACTTACCGATTTCTGCAAATGGTCTATTGGTGGCTCGTCATGCGTCCACTCTTTAGAGAGTTCCGTGCGTGAGTGGTTTGGGGGCAAGTGTGTGAATGCGTGTTCGTGCTTTTTTTTTTTCTTGAGTGCGTCGTCAAGGGCAGGTGTTTTCTGGCATGCATGCGAGCCCCAACAAGGGTCGTCGAGAGCACCTGTAGATGTTGTTTATTTGCAACATCATTTTCGGCGTTTTTTTTTCTGAAAAATAGGCGGAACTGGGCAATTGAAATAAGAAATAGCTAGTAACGTGACACCTCAAGTTACCGAAAAATGTTAACGTAAGTACGTTACCCGTTACAGTTCCGAAATGGTAACCAGTAGGTTACAAAGTTACCGAAAAAAAGTAACGCGTTACTGACAACACTGGGTACAACTCAACAGTGTTGTCGGCAACGCGTTACAAGTAACGACGTTACCGGCAACGCGTTACTTTTTTTCGGTAACTTTGTAACGTACTCGTTACCATTTCGGAACTGCAACGGGTAACGTACTTACCAGGGGCGCAGCAAGGGGGGGGGGGTGCCTATGGGGCTTCAGAACCCCCCCCCCCCCCCCCCCCCCCCCCCCCCGAAGTTTTTTCGAACTGCCAGCACCGCTGACCAAAACAACCACCGGCGCCGGAAGCCATTCTGGATTTTGTCACATACAATGTCTTTTTCAGACTAGAAAAGACATTTTGGAGCGAACATTGCTAACACACGTCGTATTTCGTGGCAACGCCCATGCTCCTGGAGTCACGTAATGCAAGCATCAGTTAGCAAAATGATGAAAATTACCCTCTGAATGCGAAAATTTTGAGGACATCAATAACCGACCTTGATTGACCTAGCTTATTGAAAGCCCTGCCCACGCGGCGTTTCCCAACAAACACACTTGGATATTGGTTATTTCAACTTGCGGCATCATTCGTGGCTTTCGCTTGTCCTTCTCTTTCTTTTTTATCTAACTGCTTTTATTTTTTCTTTGAACCAAATGAATGCCCTTCTGTAATTATGAGTGCAGAATAATTGTCGCCGTGCAGGCAGTTGAAAAATACATACTTTCCTATTGATTTCTGCATTGTTCCTCTATTATTCTAACCATATGGTGCTGTCACGACCGCCGCATGGCCCAAGTACATATCGCGACTTCCGCTATCATAGTTTTGGTCTTTGCTAAATCGTCTGTCTTTCCATGTGCAAAGTTTAATATTTGTGATTGCGCAAGATGTTTATTTGCCTTGTTTGACGCCGCATGAAGAGTGAATGGAGACATACGTGTATTTACATATCTTGTTGCGAGGTTTTGTGTATAGATACAGTGACTTTGTTTCCATTGACACTTTTTTGTCCTTTATCAAGTTGTATCTTCACATTTCTAATACTCCATTTTATCTCCACACTTCTAATGCATATTTTGCAGAACTCCTCGTTTATACATGCGCTCGCTGTTGAGACTAAAATTTCGGTGCAATTACTCGCAATATATGACCGGTGACAGCTGCTGCTGCGCAGTACACTGGAACGAAGAACAGCGTCGTTGAGATTGTTTCCTGGGCGTTGCATATGTACAAAAATGTAAATGTTCTTGAACGACAAACAGTCGTTAAATAATTGATAATACGTATTTCACTTGTCTAGATAGTGCGTAGCGTTATTAGTACACAATGGCATTCTCAATGGCAATGCAGTTATTATTCTTGCGTTTGATCCCTTCACAAATTCTATGAGGAGGCCGCGCTGCAATATGAGCCCCCACCCCCCACAAAATTTTTGGCTACGCCACTGGTACTTACGTTAACATTTTTCGGTAACGTGAGGTGTAGCGTTACTAGTTACTTTTTATTTCAACTGTCCCCCTCCGACTCTTTTTCAGAAAAAAAAGACGTCGAAAATGATGTTTCAAAGAGCAACATCTACAGGTGCTCTCAACGACCCTTGTTGCGGCTCGCATGCATGCCAGAAAACACCTGCCCTTGACGACGCACTCAACTAAAAAAAAAAGCACGAACACGCATTCACACACTTGTCTTCACCCCCCAAACCCCTCATGCACGCAGCTCTCTAAAGAGTGGACGCATACCGAGCCACCAATGAACCATTTGCAGAAATCTGTAAGGCAGTTTCTCCCTAAGCTTGTTTTCCAACCAAAAGGTCTTGTTCCCAGGCGACACTCTCGCATTCTTTGTGGAAGCAGTTCCCCCTTCTGAGTAAACTCAGGAATGTCGCCACTTTACTTCAAGATGGCCCCAAGAGAGCCGTCGAAAGAGTACAATGGTACAGCACAGAAAAGGTGATTGCAGTCAACGGGCTGTAGCGCCGAAGTAGAGGAAAAAGAAGGAAATGGGCCTTTGTTTCTTTGCCGGCAGTAGTGAGCTACCTGTTAAAACAATGTTTATCAACATTGTTTTCAAAATAGTTTGCTTATTTCTATCTGCAACTGCGGCTACGTTTCTGGTTATTGAGTTCCTAAGCGAGCGAGGGTGACCTTGATCACCTTGACATAAACACTCTCATTTTTGCGATAATTATGCAGGTTCAAGTGAAAAAAAATGTTTATGTGCGCAACTATATTTTTCCGGAAATATGCCATTAGCATTCCTTTATTGCTACACAATTTCCGCGTAATTTTGTAAGCAGAAGCACACCAGAGTTACTGTAAATTTGTTGAGTTCAACCATGTTTTCTTTGTGAAGTTGAAATTATGTGTTGAAATTATGTGTTATGTGTTAAAATTGTTATCTTGAGTTCTTACAGCGAAAACGCACTGATTAAAATTTATGGCCTTGGAGTAGCGGCAAAGTAACGTGCGATACTTTTTTTCGGCAATGGTAACGGTAACGCGTTATCTTTTTTTGTAGGTAACGTAGGGCGGTAACGTGGTCTTTTTTTTATACCGTAACGAGTAAGGTATTTAGTTACTTTTTTTTCGTAACGCCTACAACACTGCAACTCAAGAACGAAGCAACACATGCCCATCAAAGGAGACCGCCCAGCCAAGCGTGTCGACCGAACAGTTCTCTGTTCGGTCTCTACCGGTGTGCCGCGACAGCACCGGCAGAGACTGAAGTCGCCACGACCGACTGTTGCCGAACAGGACCCCAACGAGAACATTCAGCGCTTTCGCGCGGACATGTGCGAAAGGTGAGTGCCCCCGCGTCCTCCGCACCTGCAGTGGCCAGTGAAGCTGAGGCAATAGACAGGGGTGCCATACCAATACCCTCTAGAAAAAACTATACCTACTACTACCCTCTCCTTTCTCCCTCTCTTTTCACATTTTTATTGCCCTCCTTCACCTGTCAGCTCGCCTCTCCTGCAGGCAGGGTAGACTGGTAGCGCCAGCTATAAAAGGCACAGAACAGATTGGAAATGCCTTGCTTCTTGACGCCTGTTTCATCTCTATCGTATAGCGACCGAAGAGGTGCCTGTTTTTACATTTGCTTATTTTGATTGTCGGTGTTAGCGCCAAGCGAGCGTAATTTGCTTCTGGAGCACTAAACAATCGTGACGACTGAAAGCAACAGAGAGAAGGCATGGCGAAAAACCGTTACCGGCCTCCGCCGAGGAGAAAAGGACCGAAGGCTCGTCGAGGAAGGGCTCAACTTGCCGCGGCAGCTCGTTGAAGGTAAGCCTTTCGTTTGTATTGGGCTCATTTCCGATTACTATTGCCCTCTAGCTCCTATTTCATGTTCTGCTTGTTATATATTAACGGTTAGCGGTGACGTCGCACTGCGCAGTGCTCATTCGCTCATCCCCATTCCCGCTTTTTTTTACATGAGCAAGAAAGTTTGTTCAGCAACGTGCGATGTATTTGTTGTCGACAGGTTGTCCTTGTCCGCCAGTGCCAACACTTATACGAGCTTCAAAAGTTGCCCGCACAGACCAGATGTAATCAAATTTATAGTTCTCGAGCCGCTAGCGGTCCGTGCACACGAATGTTCAAATCACACTAGAGGTCTAACACCTTCAGTATGTGCAGTATTGGTTCAGTACTCGCTTGTACCGTAGATTCAATTCTCGTTATTCGTTTGTTTCCAGTTCTTTGTTACTTGCAACAAGTTTTTATTCAGTGAACGTTTTGGAGATCGTACTAGCCCTGCGTTGGCTTGTGTCACGACGTCCTTACTTCCCCTCGTGTGCAACAGAATTTTTCAGATAGTTTCTCTGGAGGTTATAGTTTTGTCTTTGTAGAACGCTAGGCAAAGCCTTGCCAAAGAAAGCTTATAACACTTCAAGCTGCAACCCTTTGACTTCGTAAATATACCTACGACAACCTATTGTTGTGTTTCGAGGTGCTGTAATGTCCAGGCTGTAGTTCCTCAATCTATCGATTCATCGATAGAAACAAATCTCAATCCTAAACGCTGCCAGGATGCTTTCTGCTGGCCTGCGATGGTTGAAAAGCAGGCGCCGGCAGTATATGCGGAAATCTGTGAGTCGGCTGCTATACAAAGATTGCTTTGCAACCGAAAAGTGTCTTTCCCAGACGACACTCTTGCATTCTTTTTACAAACGTAAAGACTCAAGTCCCCCTTTCGTAAACTGTGGTTTGCCGCATGTTTACCAAAATGACTCCGCGCTTGGTTCCTCGTGGACGACTGGTGTTGGACGATTCGTTGCGCTCCGTACCTGGAGAGGGAAGGAGCAGCTCTAGACAGGGAGGGAGCGCAACAAATCGGTCAAAACCAGTCGCGAACAAGGAGCGAGGCGCAGGACAACCATCCGTTCACTCTCTCCTACTGCAAAGGGGTAGCATAAACCACTGTACCCTTGCACCTCTGCCTGCCCTTACGACACTATCATTGTCCACTGTCGACATTCCAGCGCCCCTGTGTGGGTCGTTCCTCGTCTTTTCGTCCTGTCTCTTACGTCTGAGGGGACTCCTCAGTTGACGCAGAAGTGGAACCTCGACCCTTTTCGTTTCCACAAAGAATGTGAGAGCGTCCTCTGGGAACGAGACCTTTTAGTTAGAAAACAAGCATTGCGGAGAAGCGTACTTAGATTTCCGCAAACGGTCCGTTATGGTGGCGCTTGAACCATGAATCTCTTGCCCAAACATACTCGAGTAACAGTGTGTAATTGGCTTTTTCCAGAGACAAACCCTACGCTCAAAGGTAGAAAGTGCAGAACTGTTAGATGTTGAAGCACCCCCACCCCCCTCCTCGCTATCCTAACTTATGAATGACGTATTTCATATTCATATATAACAGCATACTGCAGAAAGGGCGCAGAACAAAAAACGACGGCGAGTGCTAGTTCTGACCTTTTTCGTTTCTGCGTCGGCTCTACACTGCGATGTTATTATAGTAATGGTAATTATGGTATTATGGTCTGGTAATATTATGGCATGGTAATTATAAACGTATACACATTCTTAGCCCATGTTTCTCAACGTTCATATAAGATAACCATCTATTTGCTTGTACTACAGTTCCCTTTTTTTCCGGCGCCGTATTGAAGTGTCGTGCTTACTACCCAAGCAACCACAGATATCCGTCGGACGTACGAGCTAGATCCGAACGTCCTTTGCCGAGATCGGACGTCCATCGGACGTACGAACAGAATCCGATTTCGGATGTCCGTATTCGTACATCCGCCGGACGTACAGACAGTGTCCACTTTTGTATATCCGCATGAGAGACGAGGTGTACGTCCGAAGGATGTAAGGCCGAGTATTTTCCCAGGCCATGAGTATGGACGTTTTTTATTTCACAGAAAATTTGCGTCTTTCGTGTATGTACACTGTTTTATTTGCATCAGTTGGAGGGTTTGACGCGAAGATGTTTGTAAATTGGTGCGATTCCACTCCTTCCTGCAGTGCAAGAGCCGCCAACGAGCTAAATTTATCTAAGAGGAGAAGCAGGTGTTGCAGAATTTTGCAAGAACTCAATGACTAGTTTTATATTTATAAAACTTCTCCAAATTAGTGGAGTTGTGCGACATGTCCACCGTTTTGCTAGCTAAAGTTGCAATTGAAACCATACGCAAGTATTAGTAAGTATCAAAACCATCATCATAGATGTCAGTTCGCGGTCAGTGACCGTCAGTCCAATCCAATCCATCAGTACGGCTCCGTAGCGCTGTTGTTGGTTTGTCGCGTAGTGTTGTCGCGCAAGAGCTTTATAGCGCTTTTATTATAATGTGTGGCTTTGTTCGGTCTGTGGTCGAAAGTAGTATGTAACTTAAGCAATTCGAAAGATACGGGAAGCGCCTGAAGCTCTTCTGGAACACCGGAATCCCGTACTGCATCGACCTTGGTTTAAAGAAGGCTTAGTGCACATGTGATTGCCTACGAAGGTATGTATCCAGTACACTTCTTGGAACTTGCTTCTAGGACAATGCAGCATGCTCATATAACATTCGTTCACTGGACAGTGGGAGCAGTAAGCGCGAGGAGATGGCTTCCACAAGTGTGCTGTTCTCACACTTTCGGGAGCCTACATCACACAGCTGCGGGAGCCCTCAACTCGCGCGGCTAATTCCCACTCCTCTTCAAAGTTGCGGGACGGAGTATTTTCGCATCTTGTTAATTTTTAAGGCATCGCTAGGTTCACTGTGCCTATATAAAAAGTGACAACGCGCGAAAGGCAGACCATAGGAAGCACGTGTAGTTCGCGACGGAAGCTTTGCGGCTTTCTGTGCACAGTCGCGTACAGTGCTGCGCAGGTTAGTGCCCTAAGGCCCATGGGAATAAATAAAGAACAGATTCATTGTCAAATATGGTGTGGAAAAGTGAGAGCTGTTATTGCCTTATTCATATTGAGGTGTTTGTTAAAGTGCATTATCTGTTATACTTGCAGCATTAAACACTTCTATTAATTGGTTCCAATGTCTTTACTTGGGCTGCTGCATTGTGCCATTTGTTTCACGTGTCTGATGTTTGCCGCGTTCTTTTTATTTCAGAAATCCTGTGGGTGGGAAGATTACGGATGTGTGTCCCAAGCTTGCCACATTTGAAGAGTCACATTTAAGAAATTTTCCGAATATAACCCATTGCTCTGCTGATGTATCATCAACCACAATAAAATATGCGTGCTATGCATCAAATTGTTTTTGGTTTTATTGCATCGCGCGGAGTGAAAAAAGCACGCATGCACCATATATGCGAATATTCGAGAAAGATCCGCCAATGGACGTACTCAACTGGACGTCCGTCGACGGTCGAACCGTATACCTTTGGCCACCTTTCGGACGGCCGACGGACGTCTACCGGCTGTTTGCGGATGTTCAGCGGACGTACAGAACATCCGAAACAGACCTCTGTCGGCCGTCCGAAGGATATCGGTGGTTGCTTGGGTAGCGCAGTCAGCCCTTTTCATCTACAATGCACACGAGGTTTACCTAAATTGCGATGCTGGCAAAATTATTTGGCAGCTTTGTTTCGCCTTGCCTCATTTTAATATTGTGTTTGTTTCACTCCTCACATTGTGCTTTACAGAAAACAGGCAGCGCTACCGACGAACAGCAGCCCGGCATCAAGCAGAACACACTGCACATCACCACAATCTGCGTCATGTGCTACTAGCTGCGAAGCCACAATGACTGACTACTGGGATGGCCTAGGAATTGAGAATCCCTTGCCAGAGCTCGTGTTTCAGAGGGACAGCAGCTTCCCGACAGCGCAGGATGCGGGCATATGTGGAAGAAGAGTTGTGTCTGTGGACCACTTCATAAAGGCAGTACAAGAGCTTGGCGAACACCGCTGCCCTTGTCCTAATGGAGGGCGCTTTGAGTATAAAGAGGAAAGAAGGATCGGCCTCTGGTCGGAGTTCAAATTCCAGTGCAATGGTTGCCATGAACTCAAAAGAGTCGCTACCGACCCTGTTGCAGAGCCAACGCCTCTCACAGATAAGGCAGCTCTTGGCATAAACGATGCTACTGTGTGGGCATTCACAAGCATCGGGTCTGGCCACTCGCATCTGGAGGAGGCAATGGCGGTCATGGAGATCCCTGTCATGGGCAAGGGAACGTTCCTGCGTCGAGAGGAGGCATTAGGAAAGGTATGCGCACTGGCATATTGCCAAGTTTCGTTTCCATGCGACTTTGTATGTGTAGTGCGGAATATCCCATTTTGTGCAGCTGTTGCTCTCTTTGTCCTGTCTTTTGTGGTTCCTGCCTGATTTATAACTATAAATGTTTCAGGTACTGATGATTCCCATTACATTTGTTTGCGCTGAATTAAGACAGACAGCCAATCCACAATATGCGGTAAACATGCGAAGACCTCAACACTCATAAGTTTTATCAAATTGAAGCACCAGAAAACATACACAAGAAGAGAAAATTACCACCACACAGATAATTCAGCCTTTTCCTTTGTTCTAATGCACAAATCCTCTCAAATTGTACCAGCACAAAGAATGAACTGCACCGTTCCTACATCCATATTTCCAATTTTTGTCCGCGTACATAAAAAAATGCACAAGACATTGTTAGCTACCATAATAACTGTATTCATCTTACACGTTTGCTCTTGTTAGCAGGTGTCCTTCACGTGTCGTCTACGTGCGTTTTCGGTTCTTTTTTGGCGAGGAGTCATTTTTTCAAGCCTCCAAAAGTCTCCCCTCGCTTTATATTCGTCGTCCCATATTATGTGTGCAACTAGGGTATGTTGTCATGAAAGAGGGGAAAGAGAAGTTTGTAAAACCAGTTATTATTATGTCATGGCTTGACATGTCATTCTTAGCAACTCATTCGATCTTCCATGCGCCTAAGGGTGTTACATTTATTTGTAGTACGTCGTGCATACAAGAGGCAAAAGCTGAAATTCGAAGGATATGCAGTGTCGTCCCGATTTCTAGTTGGGCGTGAACCTTTCCATGGGCTAGGCAAAATCCAAAGGAGGCTGATACTTGCGAGAAACATCACAACAGGGGAAGGAACTTTCAACCTGTTGTGAAGAGACATGCTTCAACGTATGTTCGATTTTCTTTCAGCAATGGGAAGCTGTGCTCCTGGGGCAAATGACTGAAGCTGGCAAGGAGGAAAAGAGACTAGCAGAAGCAGCTGGTGATTTCTGCGAGGATGGCTGCACCCCAAAGATAACAGTGGTAGTTGATGGTGGCTGGTCCCACAGGAGCCATGGCCACCGATATTGTGCCAATTCTGGCGTGGCCGTCATCATAGGTAAGCGCACAAAAAAGCTCCTCTACTTGGGTGTGAGAAACAAGCTGTGCAGCACTTGTCAGTTTTATGCCAGAAAAAACGTTGAAGCAAAGAAGCACACTTGCTACAAAAACTGGGACCAAAGCTCAGGGGCCATGGAGGCAGATGTTCTTGTTGAGGGTTTCCAGCGAAGCATGGAGATGCACGGGGTTCAATACCGCACCTTTATAGGAGATGGAGACTGGTCTGTTTACTATCAGATTCAGACAAAGGTTAGCTACGGTCGTTTCGTCCGAAAGCATGAGTGTGCTAACCATGTTGTCAAGTGCTACACTTCCCGCCTCTACGCCATTGCTAAGGAAAGCAAAGGTGGCCGGCCCATGTTATCGGGCCCGAGAATACCGTATTTACTCGCATAATAGGCGCACCCCTAGTTTGGGCGCGAAAAATCAGATTTTTTTATTTCCGCGCATAAAAGGCGCACCCCGAACTTGGCACTGTGATCAATACTGTATTTACACGATTGCAAGCCGACACCTCGCCACCCCCCGCTCCCCAATCTTTATTTTAACAAAGTTTTCGCTGAACTGACTACTAGTCCTCACTAGTGCTGCTGCGGACCCACAGCACGTACAACGACATCGCGTAGAACAGCCGCACACAGTTTTCAGGGATGCTCACTTTAAACGTCTGTTTGGATAGCTTCATCTCCAGCCGGAAACGTTCCCGACTTAGGTCCGCGAAAACCTCTGCGCTTGGAGTGCGCTTGGAGTGCGTACGAAAATTTAGTGACGCCTCAGTCGCAACTGCCGCACTTCTCGGTCACGTCGTATTTTCCGACCTGCCGCACGCTAGCCGTGTTCGAGAGCAAACTCCCAGCCGTGTAGCTGTTAAGGTGCTTGGCCGTTGAGCTAAAACAGCAACGCTCCGCGGCAAAGCCATAAACCACGATGAACTATCGCGCTACCGCAGATCCCGGCACTTGACAGCAACAAAAAAAAAAACGAGCTGGAGATGCTGATGGCGATATGGATAGCGAAAGCTCGCGGCGAAGGAAAACGTTGATGATGATGATAAGGTGCGGCAAAGCCATAAACCACGATCAACTATCGCGCTACCGCAGATCCCCGCACTTGACAGCAACACAAAAACAAAACAAAAAAAAACGAGCTGGAGATGCTGATGGCGATATGGATAGCGAAAGCTCGCGCGGAGGAAAACGTTGATGATGATAAGCTCTACCTCGGGCGCCCTCCGTGGGTGGCGTCTGGAAGCTCCTGTGCGCGTGTGTGGCCTCCACGATCAAGCGCCCGTTGCGCGCAGCCGGAGCCGATCGCAGAGGCCTCGGCGCGTGCATTCCAAAGGCTATTCCCGCGTGGATAGTGGAAAGTTTCGCTGCGGCCCTTACACGGATCTTTTTTTTTAATATTTTCTTCGGGAAAACGGGGTGCGGCCCGTACACGAGTGCGTTTACGCGGTGTGTTCAATTTTGAGAGTCGAAAAATTTCCGGAAATTTTACCCCGCGTAATAGGCGCACCCCGAACTTTGAGCCGGATTTTCTGGAAAAAAAGTGTGCCTATTATGCGAGTAAATACGGTAAAGCGCATAAAGAACGGTGCGCACAAGGCTGTCAGTCACTATGCCGAAATGTTACGAGAGGATCCTGCTGATGAAAGACAGCTTGTTCGTGATTTGGCCACTGACTTGAGAAATGGCCCAAAACATGTGTTTGGGTGTCATGATGGCTGCAAAAGTTATTTCTGTGACCGCACCAAGGGTGAAGACTTATACGGGACGCTTCCTATCATGCTGAAAACAAAGATAATGACTGCAGCCAACAGTATTGCGGAAAAAGCTGACCGTCTCATCAATGATGACACAAGCAACCTTGCGGAAGCCCTCATGTCTCTTGTTGCTAAGCTTTGTGGCGGCAAGCAGATCAACCGGTACCAGAAGGGTTCCTATGAGCATCGCTGCCAAGCTGCTGGGCTAAGCTTCCAGCTGGGGCCCCAGTGGCACGCAAAAACTAGCAAAGCAATGATTTGCGAGAGCCCCGGTGCTGTCTACAAGAAGTATGCTAACAGGAAAATGGCTGCAAAAGACCGGCGATTGCCTAGGAAAAGACTTTTTGACAGCCAGCATGACCGGAAGATCCGTGCCGCTTGCACCTCATCACCTCACTATGGGGCCAATTGCATGAAGCCAGACATGCCACCTGATGAGTTAGCTGAGAAAGCAGAAAGGCAGCTACAGGAGCTCCAAGTTGATAAGGAACTATGCGAACAGATTGAGGCGCAAACACGGGGACAGGCAGACAATTCGAATTGGTTCGAGCAAAGGAGGCTCCGCCTCACTGCTTCAAATTTCCACGCTGTCTGCATAAGAAGGGACTGCACACCCTGTGACGCACTGGTAAAGGCCCTGCTTCATCCAAAGAGCTTCACAAATTCTGCCACGGAGCACGGCAAGCAGCATGAGAGCGTTGCACTCCAGTTATATGGAGCACAGATGAACAGAGTTGTTCAACCATGCGGGCTGTTTGTTGACGGGGTAGTTGACGAGGACCGAATTGTAGAGGTGAAATGCCCGTTAACTGCAAAGGAAGATGAGCCCCTGGAAGCAGCGCGAAAGTTCTCAGAGAAGAAGCAAAAGGAAGGTGATCCAGTGCTTAGACGATCGCACAGATATTTTTACCAAGTGCAGGGCCAGCTTCATGTCACCAGAAGGAATATCTGTGACTTCGTAGTGTATACAACAAAGGGAATACACGTGCAAGAGGTACGCCGAGATGACAATTTCTGGGCAACGAAAATGAAGCCATTTCTGGTACGTTTTTATAGAGACTGCCTTCTTCCAGAAATTGTAGACTCCCGCGTTGCTCGCTCCATGGAAGTGCGCCGCCCAGACTGGAACAGGATTGCTGTAGAGGCCAGGGAAAAAGCAAAAAAGAAAGCACTGCCTGAGGTAACCAGCAGTCAGCCCAGCAGCTAGAATGACTGCCTTGCCTCTTGACATGCCCTGCCCTCTGTGACGGATGCGGTGCGGCGGAAACTCTAGAGCCCCTGCTCTTTCGCTCTACCGCGTTCGCCGATGCTCGTCGTGACATGCTCGCAGCCTACAGGGCTCCGGGCATTCTCCCAGACGCTCTCACGATGCTGTTGTGGCCGCAGGGCAGTGCGCGCGTCCTCGAGCGAACAGTGGTGAGCCTCTGTGCATTCCTCAAACAGACGGGGAACGCTCCGCGTGTGCTACCTTGGACGATGAACAGCTGGACGCCCCCACTCCAGCTGTATTGGTTTTATGTCGTGCGCGTGTGTTTGCACTGTGCTCTACAAGACCTTCACGTGCGTGCGACCTGTATATATGTTATTATGTTAATATGTAAATAGATTTATTGCCAGTGTACCTCTCCCCCTGACCTTTCTACTATCCCCTCACCGCTTTCATTTCACTTCTAGACACTGCCTGCTATCCTTTTTTTCCGCTGCCCCAGCTCAGGTGCTTCCAGCAGCAATGGCAGTTGCCGGGGCTAGCAACAATCTTTTCCCTTCCATTTATCATGCAATAAAACCACTTACCTTACCTCTGTGACATCTATTTGCCTATTCATGAATTACCATGGGGAGCCGAATAACCACTACGATGAAAGTGCATGCCGTCTACAGTAAACTAACTGGTTCGACCAGTAAAAACTGTGCATGTAATTGCTTTCGGCTTCTTTTTACTTGATAAATTAATTGAAAAATTGGCGCATTCCAGATCCGACAGAATGCGATCTGGTCGGCGCGTCTAATCATTCAGTATTTGCTGAAAAAAACTGCTTCGCACGCAATGGACGGTGTTGTATGGAATAAAAATCAGAAGCGAATTATTTTGCTGCGAATGTGTGAATGCATGGCAACTGGCCCATCTCAAAATGATTTGCTAGTAACCCATGAAACCAAAAGGCGGGCTCAACACGAAAGTACAGTCATGAAATTGTTGAGCGTGAACGCAGCAGCGCGTGGCAGATAGCCTCGAGCCCTACTCTTGTCGATACGCGGCGGTCGCCTTCATAAACAAAGTGGAAAGGGAGGTGTGTCCTTCTGGTTTGGTTTTTGGTTTTATGGGGTTTAACGTCCCAAAGCGACTAAGGCTATGAGAGACGCCGTAGTGAAGGGCTCCGGAAATTTCGACCACCTGGGGTTCTTTAACGTGCACTGACATCGCACAGTACACGGGCCTCTAGAATTTCTCCTCCAAAGAAATTCTAGCCGCCGCGGCCGGGATCGAACCCGCGTCTTTTGGGTCAGCAGCCGAGCACCATAGCCACTGAGCCACCGCGGCGGCCTGTGTGTCCTTCTGCTTGCTGGAAGCAGGCAAGGCGGCAGAGCCCTTCTCCACCACGTTGATGAAAGCAGCCGGCGCGTGTCGCCACAAGTAGGTCTTGAGGATACTTGCCATGCGCTCCCGTGTTCACGCTCATAAATTTCATGACTGTACTACACACGTTTCTTGCGTGTTCCCTGTGCAATAAATATGACAATACACTCCGGTTATATTGAAATAATGGACAGTAGTCCGCCCAATATATTGGTTCGAAAACTACAAAGGTATGCACTCTGCTTTTAGCGCGTGCATTATTACGGGAAGCTGAAGCAAGACAAGGAAGCAGCTGCCAACGTTCTTCAATAGCGTGCCGCTCTTGACATCGCATTTCAGTGTCAAATAAAATATCGCGGGAAAAAAAAATATCAAAAAATGATTAGAAGGACGTTATAGTTGCCTGACAACAGACGGTGTGAAAATAACAGCTGTCGCTTCAATTTCCAGGTACGCGTGCGTGAACGCGCACACACGCACGCACGCTTTTTCTATCTTTGACCAACCCCAAATCAGGGCAAATCGACGCAAGACGAGTAAGATATACATTTCAGCACGCGATGGAAAATTCTAGAGGCAGTAAGCAACCTAATAAGGCAAACTAGATGCAAGAAGATGACTACACCCACTGCCCTGCAGTGGGTGTAGTCAGGCTGATGATGAAGATGCAAGAAGAAAGACGTACAGTCCCCGTCAAAAGTATACAGCCCCAGGGGTTTGCTTCTAAGCTGTATAGCGGGGCTCCCTAGCACATCTAGCACTCCAAAGATTGGGAGGGTTGAGGAAGCGATGCTATTCCTCTCTCGAGAGGTCACGGTCGCTAAGCATGCATAACGATGCACGCAGCAGGCCTCACAAGCAAACCCCTTGGGCCGTATACTTTTGACGGGTGGTGTACGTCTAACATAAATAAGAGCACACAGTTCAGGATCCAAACGGTAGAGGGGAGGGGGACGCCCTAAGTGCCTACAGAACTATCCCTTTATAGCCGGCCCCTTTTTTGACAACGTTTCTCCCCCCTCCCCCCCTTCCTCGTACAGTGTTTAGACTTAGTCCGCTTCGTGAATGATATGCATCTATACTGCATTTTTGTAAACCTTGGCAAAATTCTGTTCAAACTGACCGTCCCGAATTGGTTGCAAGATGCCGCCGCATGTACGACGAATATTTTTTATTCCGACACGCTGCGGTGGTAACCCTCTCGGTAGCAATTTCACGTCTCTTGTGCAATATCGATTAATCTCAGCGGTAAACAGAAATTGACATTTGCCCACTTCTCTAAACCTTGTTCTTCACCAACCCTAGATTCTATGGTTGGACAGGCATCCGTCGAGCGTTGTCTGAAGTTGTCTAGCTGTCTTTGTTACAGTTGTGTTATCATAGATGTAACATTATTTGATAAAAAATATTTTTTTTTTCAGCGCTCGAGTTGGCAGGTTACACTCTAGATAAGGAGTGTTCCGACTACTACTAATATTACTACGCATCAACAGGGACGAAGTGATTGTACGCGCAAAAGACGAGGGCAGAAAGAAGAACACAAGAAAGGCACCGACTTCAACTACAAGGTTCATTGCAAAAAAAAAAAAAAAACGCCAGAAGTATATACCTGGGACATAAAAAAGCATATATAATTTGCATGATGTCACACCTTTCTATTTTTGTCGTCCGCTTTCCCTTTTCGCTTACTGCGTGCTGGGCAGCATTATTTTTCTTTCTTTCTTTTCCTTTGCCAACACTAATATATGTATCGACATTGAAAATAGAAAAGTCTATAGTCGGGTACAACGCAAGGACGTAGCGGCACATACCCTCAAATGAGGCCCTCCAGACAGTAACGTCGACCGCACAGCTCTCTGTGGCTATGCAGGCAAGGCTAAACAAGAGAGGGAGGGAAGCGGTCGTTTGTTCCCCTGCCGCGCATCCTTGTCCCGAACAAAGATAATCCTCCCTCCGATGCCGTTTGGGCAAAGACGGTACCCTCTTTGTCCCAGCTCTCCAACTTTTCCCTTCACCCTTCCACAACCATAACCCGAACAAAGGAAGCCCCACTCGCGACGGCAAGGCCCTTCTTCCCTCTATGCTTAGCCTTGGCTACATAGCCGCAGAAGGCTACCGCGTGTGGTTGTGGAAAAACCAGCAAGGGGCAGGCAGAGAAAGAAGCATGCCGAATCCCCCCAGCCAACACCTCCCCCCACGCACGACGGGGACAAGCAGCCGGGTTTGCCATGGTTCATCTGTAACCCTCTGAAGGCAGGCGCAGCAACAAAAGAAAAGTCTTCACGCAGCGCGCGGGTCAAGAAAGGACCGGAAACACATCTCAACATCTCAACCAGAACCAGTCTCGGGTCGCTCAGGGGCAAAACGGGTAGACACTTTCCCAGTCATGGATCAGTGTCGTAGCCTGGTGGCAGAATCTGAACTACTCGCAAGATGGCGGCAGTGGAACCGCCACCTTAAAGAAGGCTTAGTGCACATGGGATTGCCTACGAAGGTATGTATCCAATACACTTCTTGGAACTTGCTTCTAGGACAATGCATGCTCATATAACATTCGTTCACAGTACAGTGGGAGTAGTAAGCGCGAGGAGATGGCTTCCACAAGTGTGTGCTGTTCTCACACTTTTGGGAGCCTACATCACACAGCTGCGGGAGCCCTCAACTCGCGCGGCTAATTCCCACTCCTCTTCAAAGTTGCGGGACGGAGTATTTTCGCATCTTGGTAATTTTTAAGGCATTGCTAGTTTCACTGTGCCTGTATAAAGAGTGACAACGCGCGAAAGGCAGACCATAGGAAGCACGTGTAGTTCGCAGTGGTTCGCAACGGAAGCTTTGCGGCTTTCTGTGTACAGTCGCGTACAGTGCTGCGCAGGTTAGTGCCCTAAGGCCCATGAGAATACATAAAGAACAGATACATTGTCAAATGTGGTGTGGAAAAGTGAGAACTGTTATTGCCTTATACTTATTGAGGTGTTTGTTAAAGTGCATTGTCTTTTATACTTGCAGCATTAAACACTTCTATCAATTGGTTCCAATATGTTTTTACTTGGGCTGCTGCAATGTGCCATTTATTTCACATGACTGATGTTTGCCGCGTTCTTTTTATTTCAGAAATCCTGTGGGTGGGAAGATTACGGATGTGTGTCCCAAGCTTGCCACATTTGAAGAGTCACATTTAAGAAATTTTCCGAATATAACCCATTGCTCTGCTGATGTATCATCAACCACAATAAAATATGCGTGCTATGCATCAAATTGTTTTTGGTTTTATTGCATCGCGCGGAGTGAAAAAAGCACGCCTGCACCATATATGCGAATATTCGAGGAAGATCCGCCAATGGACGTACTCAACTGGACGTCCGTCGGCGGGCGAACCGTATACCTTTGGCCACCTTTCGGACGGCCGACGGACGTCTACCGGCTGTTTGCGGATATTCAGCAGACGTACAGAACATCCGAAACAGACCTCTGTCGGCCGTCCGAAGGATATCGGTGGTTGCTTGGGGGCAAGGGCGTCCGCAGAATTTTTTTCAGGGGGGGGCCCATTGGTTGTTGGCGCCGGAGGGGGGGGGGGGGTATATTCGTAGCGAAAAGGCACTATTTGCGGAGTAAATTTATTTATTTATATATAAATAAAAAATAAGTAAAATACACACATGAAAGAAAATTACAAGCAGCAAATTAAAGCGCGGATTGTAGAGATACATTGGAGTTTATCAACAAAGAAACAATTAAAATTAATAAAAATGCAAAAAGATACTATCAATACTCGAAGTGCTCAGTCTTACTGCATACGGGTTCTCGACTCACCCGAATTGATGACCAGCACACAGCGCAATATGTTCACAAACACGCAACTACAGTCACTCAGTCAGTCTTCCTTGAACAGCAACTGTAGTCGCCTCGGATTTTTCTGGGCGAATTGCGTAGTTACACGGGTGATAAATTCATTTCTGTGCTTCATTACACGCTCTCAGTGCACAGTCATCATATATATTGATTGGAAAAATGGTTGAACGAGTACGTTGAAAACAAAAGATGACTATATACAACGAAAACTTATTTACAAGATAAATGCACGCTCGCAGCTTCATACACCTCGCTCCATCTTGCTCGCGCATCCGCACAGTCGAGCAACCGCACACACACTGCTCGCCGCTCGTCGTTTTCTCGTCCGCTGTCTTGGTTGTTCTCACCTTCGTTGACAACCCGCCACTAAAAACACCGAAGCACAAACACAGAGGCGCGCACATGTGCAAGGGCTTACTTGCCACAATATCCACGAATGCGCACTTTTGGGGTGTAAGGAACGCCGCGCGACTTCCGAGGGGAAGGGACACCCGCAACTAATTCGCTCGGAAAATTTGTTTTTGTGCTTTTATGGGGTTCTGAGCCCCAAAACGACTCAGGCTATGAGGGACGGAGTAGTACAGAGTTTCGGATAATGTCGACCACCTGGGTCTCTTTACCATGCACTGACACGCACAGTACATGGGCGCTGTTGTGATTTGAGGCCCAGCCAGAGGTGACAGGCGAGCCAGGCAGGCGCCATCGGGCTGCGTTGACCAAAGGCGCTGGTTTTCGGAGAAGACGCAAGGAACGCTGGTGTGGGGGCGCCTCTGGAGACTGCGTCGCCGTGAACAAAAGCAGCTAATCCCCTTTGCCGAAGGTTCTGAAAGCGGCGCTTCTACCGCACTGAGCTCTCCCGTGGATCGGAGGAGACAGCGAGCGGCGGCGGCGCCAACTCGTCGCCCGCTTGCCCCTGAGCAGCCCGACAAAGCGGGGGTGGACACGGCTGATTTGTCCTTCCCCCCTCAAGAATTCATCGGTGGCCGGCGTACGAACGTATCCTGATTCTAGCGAGCGACCAGTGCCCTCTTAGCGCGCGAGCGGCGCGAACTTGATTACTTTTGTATTTTGTAAATAGTGTACAAAGCTCTCCCCTGTCCTTTCTCGCTGTCGCTCCCCTCTATACTTCTCCTCACTATCCTCTTCCTTTCCCTTTCGTTTCCGCCGGCTGCAGCTCGGGTGCTTAAGATATTAGATAGCAATTGCCGCGGCCGGCAACACTCTTTTGCATCACTTTTTATTTTATTTTATTTTTATTTTTTTTAATAAACCACTACCACCACCACCACCTGTGCCCTGTGCACTGTCTGCCTCCGTGTCGCTATCTCTCTAGAGATCAAAGAAACAGACACCCATCTCAAGACGGCTCGAAACACATGCTCGCCGGTGCCGCTGCATGTCTGCAACAGGTCGTCCTTCAGCAGAGCTGGCGGTGGCGTGGTTTGAAAACGGCGGAACGACGCGCGCCCGGACGCGGCATTTCGCAGATGTGACCAAGCGTCGAAGCGGGGCTGCTTTCACCCTTTTGGCTGAGCGCACCACCGCCCCTGGCGTGCGGCCATCACTCACGGTTCGAGTGAGTGATTTTCCAGGGGGGTGCAGCCGCCCCCCCTTGCCCCCCCCCCCCCTCCGGACGCCCATGCTTGGGGGGTACCAAGGTACGACGGCTCAACTCGCGGACACCCTGTGCGACAGATATCTCTGACCCAGTTGGGTCCGAGTACGAGTACGCGGGAAAGCCGAATCCCGACATTGATGCCCCTTTTGAGTTACACGACCTTAAGGCGGCTTTAGCTAAAATGTGGCGAGGTACGGCTCCGGGTCGGGATCGCATAACAGTCAATCTGTTGGCCAACCTCCCAGATTCGGCCTACCTCCACCTGCTAGTGTACATTAACCAGATTTGGGACGGGCGTCCACTCCCTCCCGAATGGAAGACCTCCTTGGTCATTTTCATCCCTAAGCCAGGCAAGCCAATGAATACCGACAACCTGAGGCCCATCTCACTAAGCTCTTGTGTGGGCAAGCTTATGGAGACGATGGTTAGGGATCGCCTCTCTCCACACATAGAGACCAAGGGCCTCTTTGCAGACATTATATGTTCGGGTTCCGACCGCATGTCTGCGCAGGACGTCCTCCTCCAGTTACACCGCTGCATAATACGACCCACTGCCATGCGCCACAACGACAAGGCCATCCTTGCCCTCGATCTTAAGGGGGCCTTTGACAACATTCGTCATAGCAGCATCTTGGCTAACTTGAGTACCATTGATTGCGGGCGCAAGGCATTCACGAGACTTTCTCTCGAAGCGTCAGGCCTTCCTCAAGATTGATGATGACGAATACGGACCATACACGATGGGTACACGGGGTACACCCCAAGGGGCGGTCTTGTCGCCACTTCTTTTCAACATTGCCATGATGCAGCTTCCCCACCAATTGGCCCGGGTGGAAGGCATTCATCACGCACTATACGCGGACGACATAACAATTTGGACGACCGAAGGGAGCCTTGGGGAAATGGAGGACCGCCTTCAGCGGGCCGCCACCATAACCGATAGCTACGCTATCGGCTGTGGTCTCCAATGTGCTCCCGCAAAATCGGAACTTCTGCACATCAGATCCGATCCTAAAGACAACACGAGTTTGCAAATCTTGCAATCTTGAGTTTGCAAAGAGGTCGGAGAGCTCCGCATACAGGTCTGTTCATCCATAACAGGCTCAGCCCGGAATCCACTATTGCCAAACTCAAGCGCGTAGTTGGACGCATGATCCATCGCGTTTCTAACAAGCGCGGCGGGTTGCGAGGCAGGGACGCGCTTCGGCTCGCCCATGCCTTCGTGACCAGCAGGATCCTCTACTCCGCTCCCTACCTTCGCACTACGAAACAACAAGAAATAAGAATCGACACCATCGTTAGAAATGCTACAAAGCGAGCACTGGGCCTCCAATGCTAAGTTGTCGGCGTTGGGGGTGATCAACTTCTACCAGGAGTTACGGGAGGCCCACCTCGTGAACCAATATACGCGACTCTCGCAGACGGCATCCGGGCGCCGCCTGCTAGACCGCTTGCACATCCAACACGAGTGCACTCCAGAGGAGACGTGTCGGATTCCGGAGCTATGGCGTCACAAGCTCTGGGTCCCTCCACTCCCGCGCAACATGGACACACATACACACGAAGGCAGACGAGAGGCGCGCGCTCGGGCCCTCGAACACCAACACGGATCCAAACAGGGTGCATACTACGTTGACGTGGCAGGGCCGTCGCCCAATGGATTCTACACGGCCGCAGTAGGATCAATGCGTTAACGGGCTCTCCTTTCGAGCTCGAAATTCAGCACAGGCCGAGGAAGTAGCCATTGCGCTTGCCGCCTCGGACTTGAATTCGAAGGTAATCGTGACAGATTCGCGTCGAGCCTGTCAACACTACCTGGCTGGCGAGATTTCACCTTTAGCCTACAGTATATTAAAGCGCGCAGTGAGGGAATCGGACCCTTCGCCCAAACGCATAGTTTGGACTCCGGGCCATCAGGGCGTTAGAGGTAATGAGGCTGCGGACGCGGCTGCCCGAGCGCTTACCTACCGGGCACCTCATCCAGGCTCTTCCGGCTCGGAGATTGTGCAACCGCTTCTGCGGTTCAGAGAAATTCTGGACGACTATTGCGAACGCCATCGGCTTTTCCCGGTCCCTGCTAAGGGTCTGAGTAAAGCTGATGAGCGAACTCTGAGGCGCTTGCAGACCAACACTCTGTTGTGTCCTGCAATAGTGAAACATTTCGACCCCAAAATTGATGGGCGCTGCCCTCACTGTGGGGAAGTATCCGATACCTTCCACATGGTTTGGGCCTGTCAAAAGAATCCTTCCCTTCCCCCCAATCCTTCCCCTTCCCGCGAGGCATGGGAGGCAGCAACTGCTCGGGGCTGGAGTCTCAAAGGGCTCTAGTCCAACGGGCGCGAGTAGCGGCCTCGTCCAGCGGGGTCCCGGACTAAGGACTCCACCTATGTAAAGGGCCATTTTTGGTCTGCAAACTCTCCTGTTGTTTATTAAAAAGTTTTCACCACCACCACCATGCGCAGTAGTGGCGAATGGATAATAAGCAAAGCTTTCTAACCAAACAATGGGGCCATGCATGCAATCTATAACAAGCCACAATCTAAGAGGCTTGGCTGCGAAGTACTGCTAGTTGAGAAACGTCTTTACCATAACAGGTGGGAAAAATTCTGAGAGCCAGTGCTTGAAATATATTTGTAATGTTTACAGTTATGACTGAAATACAACTATTAAAAGAATGTTCATTTGGAATGTTAAGGTAATGTTTATGATACATGTGACATTTGTTTATTTGCAATATTACAAAAACATCTAAAAGCTATTAGAATAATGCTGTTTCTATTGCTGGGCTACAACTCACTGCTTCCTCAAGCCCCCACACATTACAAAAGGCACAAGACTGGTACCAACCAACCTGTCCCACCACCTCTGCACTGTTTTTAGCGCTATAAAACCTCAACAAACCTTCGAAACCATTACACAAGTCTGGAAAATAGCTAATGTAGTACCAGTATTTAAGTCCGGTAATAAACAATGCCTCTCCAATTATAGACCAATTTCCTTATTGTGTACTTGTTGCAAGGTGTTAGAGCACATTATTCATAAACATATTGTGTCGTACTTGTCTAACAACAATCTTCTCTGTAATAATCAGCATGGTTTCCGGGCTGCGTTCTCCACACTCACGCAGTTAATCGAATTCTCACACGACATTGCATCATGCTTAAATAACCGCGGTCAGATGGACGCCATTTTTATCGACTACTCCAAAGCATTTGATTTGGTTTCTCATAGTAAACTCATTACTAAACTTGGCGCTTTTCTCAAAGGAACTAATGGCGTTCCACTACTAGGTTGGATTAAGGACTACTTACGGTTAAGATCCCAGTTTGTCACCTTCAATCACTCTCAATCAGCGTGTCTCTGTAACATCTGGCGTCCCGCAGGGATCAGTTCTAGGGCCACTTCTATTTCTTGTCTACATTAATGACATCGTCCAGATAACTGCTAACACACCTGTTAAAATCCGTTTATATGCAGATGACTGCGTTCTGTATTCAAACATAAATAATGCATGCGACCAGCTAATTTTAAATAACGTGTTTTCTTCATTCTGTGCTTGGAGCAACACATGGCAGATGAAGATAAATTTCAGCAAAACTGCGTCGATGACATTCACTAACAAGAATCCTTTGCGTTTTTCGTACACTAACAGCACTCATCAACTAACGCACGTAAACGACTTCAAGTACCTAGGAGTAACCTTTTGTTCTAACTTAAATTGGTCAAAACACGTTGATTTAACTTGCTCCAAGGCACTGAAGAAACTCGGATTTTTAAAACGTACCTTACAGGATTCGACTAAAAACTAAGTTGACGGCGTACAAACCTCTGGTAAGGCCTGTGCTTGAATACGCCTCGGCAGTCTGGTCACCGCACTTCGTTAAAGACATCACTAAACTAGAAAATGTGCAGAAAAAAGCAATAAGATTTATATATAAGCGTTATGACCGCCAGTTCTCTCCCACAGCTCATGCCCGCACTTTATCACTTGACACACTTCAACACAGACGCATATGTGATCGCCTTATCACTTTTCACAAGAAATTGAAAATGTTGACGCCGCCCCACTTTTCTTTCGCCAGTTCTTCAGCACGTGTCACTCACCGTACCAACCCGCTTAACATTGTGCCGTTTATGCCATTTTTAGACTGTTTTAAATATTCATTTTTTCCTTCAACAGTCGAACTATGGAATGATCTGGATGTTACATTACGTCAGATGTCTGTTGACCGCTTTGCGCAAGAATTGCTAATCATGTATTTTCTTATTAATACCACACTATTGTTTATGTAAATTCCCTGATTCACACATGTAATTATGCACTTTCCTGTTTTATCTCTATGTTCCATCCTCTGTACCACTCCTGCAATGTCCCAATTCATGGGATAGCAGTATTTGTACATAAATAAATAAATAAATAAAATCAAAATTAACTGAGCATATACAAAGACTGAGGCGTACGAGAAGCTAGAGATCAAATCTGCAACTCAACAGTCAGCATAGCTGTGGTCACTGTGTCACCATTGATGGCAACGTACTGGAGTACTTATAAGGCTTCATAAAATTTGTATTATCAGTGACAAATTTATAACATTCATACACTATAAAACAAGTGAACGTCCCTCTAGTTTTAGTTGAATTTTATTTAGTACAATGCCAAGCCTAGTTGGGGCAAAAACAAAAACAGCAGCATCCATGGGGAAACGAAGCATGTGCAGTGATGTGCAGCCAAGAAGATATAAGCTGAGGTGGTGGCAGTGTACAGTGACAATGTCCCAGCCTACAACACTGTTGCAAAATGACGTAAACGATTTCGATGTGGTCGAACACGCATAAATGACAAAGATTGGAGTGGCAGACTGTTGCTCGATTATGAGCCACAAATTACTATGCTAGTTGAGGCTCTAATGCTCGCAGACCGGCATATAACTATTGAAGAAATAGTGGAACAGGTTTAACACAAGTGCAGACTCAGAATACAATATCCTTCACAGAAGCATAAACATGACGAAGGCTGCCGCGTGCTAAGCTCCCCGCAGTTGCTGATGTCAATGCTATAAGACTTAAAGGAAGCAGTCGCAAGAGATTTCAAGCTTTGGGAGAGTGACTCTGTTGACATTTGAGGCTGCCTCATCACCATAACTGATTGTTGGGCAATTATGACCCAGAAACCAAAGAGTAAAGCTAACAATGGCAGCATGTCACCAGTGCCAAAAAAGGCCAAGGCTGTGCGTAATCAGCATAGTCCGCAGACTCACTCATGGGTCGAATCACTTGGGCTCACTCAGGCTCACATTTCTGAACCATGAGTGAGTTCGGACTCGCGTTCGCATCATGACCTCAGTCAAGAGTCTGGGCTCAGGCTCACATCATGGACTGTGTTTTCGCAATGGCAGTGTGCACTTAGATTTTTTTTTCCTCGTTTGCTGACAGCGCAGAGGAAGAAAGATTTACTGCTGTGACCAAGGATGTTTGAGGGTGAAGGGCTAGGTGATGTCTGTCAGCAACCAAAGGAGATGATTCTCCGGAAGTCAGGAAGACCGCACTTTGTCCCTTCCCGTTCGGCAGATGACGGGGGTGCGGTGGTGAGCCACGTGGGGATGTATCGAAAGCTTTGACCAAGTTCCACCATGTCGTTGCACAACGGGGTCTCTTGTCGCATATCTCTGTCAGCTCTGTGGTGTGCCACTTGGGCACTTAAGTGAGCCCATATGTGTCAAGCCGAAATGAGTGAGCCCAGATAGGTCGCGAGTCGAAGTGAGTCGCAAGTTGTAAGTAGCTGACCCTGGATGAGCTATCAGTCAGAAAAAGCCCAAATAATTTTTGAGCCTAAATGAGTGAGTTCGGTTGAGCCCAGGACTGTACGAGTCTGAGCCTGAGTAAGCTTGTAGGTTGACCAAACTACTATGAGCGAGCCAAGCCAGCACTCGTGATTTTGCCAAGGTAGGGTCATGAGGTAAGGTGATGCTGAGAGTGTTCTGGGACTGCCATGGTGCTCGTCCTACAATTTATGCCCACAAAGGCCAAACTATTGAAGGAAAGTATTACTGCGAGCTTCTCGCTAAGATGTGGTGCTATCAAGGTGAACAGCAGAGGAACGCTCACGAAAGGTATCGTATTTAGGATATGAAATTTTGCCCCATCCCCCACATTCACCCAACCTTGCACCAAGTGACTTCTTTTTCTTCCCTCGCATGAAGAGCACACTGTGGGAAATATTTCTGGGAACATGAAAAAGTAATCGTTCAAGTGGAGCTCTTCCTGAACTCTCAAAATGAATTCTACAGCAATGGCCAGCGGCAGCTCATCCAGCAGCGGTGGAAGAAGTGCATGGCCTTTGGAGGAGAATATATGTAGAGAAAGAACTCCCAACCAAGTCTCATTTCTTTATCTGATATTAAGGTTAGTAATTCACTGTGTTTAAATGGCTTTGTAGCAAGAAAATATGCATGAAAAAACAATGTTGTTTGGCTTACAGCAAATGTAGCTTTCATTTGCCTTTTTAATGAAGTTTTTACAGAAGTGAGACACTTGTCCACGTTAAGAGACACACACATATGCAAGGTCGTGTGATGGGGGAAGGCTTAGGTGTCACTCCGCCAGAGTTTGATGGTCTTGTCATTCTCTAGGGCAGCCGAGGCAATGATGTTCTCAGTTGGGTGGCACGCCGTGCAGAGGACCACGTCTGCACAAGCAACAAACAGGGCGGCTGGCATGAGAAATGGTGCACACAAAACACTACACTATAAGCCTTCTAAGAGGCATAAAGATGGATGTACTCCATTTACCCCTTCAGATGGCATCAGCTCATTAGTACCAAGCAATAGGTCTGCATTTTTTTCCCTCTGTTTCTCCAATGAAAACTGCACCACACCGGCATACTTTGACTGTGCACTACTTTCACCACAGGAGATCAAAATTGAATTGCTCTGAAAAGAGACATTAATAACTGAGGGGACACAAAATTATATCCATCTAAATTAGACACAATATGGCAGTGTGGTTACCAATTCAAAATCTGTAACATCCCAATTGCAGTAGGTGAAGCCCATTCACCGACATCAGTGACTACTGTACAGATAAAAAGTAGGGGTGTGCGAATATTCAAAATTTTGAATATTAATTAAATATGTTTGATATTTGGTACGTATATTCATACTCAAGAATTTCTGAACAGCTGAAAATTCGTGGAAACTCGCCAGCGATCGTATATTGCACCAACTTTCATAAATACGATGGTGCCAAAACCACAATACCTGGCGCAAATTACCCTACAATCGAGTTTAGAGTCCGACGAAAACAATACAAAAGGTCCTGTTCCCTTCCTTCTCCGTCGCTCGCAGCGTGGACTGATCGCATTCCGACGCCACTAAGCTGCACATCACAGGAAATTCCGCAAGTGGGGTTTCCCACATATCACATGTGCTGTGAACAAGATGGACGACAACCTGCTTCGAACAATCACAACGCGAAAGCCCGCTTTTTTTTATCCTTCCATAATGCCTCTGAAAAGGGGTGTGTGAGGCTGGCTATAAAATGGTTTCATTACGTAGATTACAGGCCATCAAGCATTCATGCCAAGTATGAGGCCTCAAAAGCGAGCACATAATTTACAATTGATTTTTTTTATTTCCTGCTTTCAGTGACCAGTGGAGTCGGGTTTTCGTGCAAAACCTGGCACAAAATGTCATATCCTAGGGGTTATCATTGGTTCACCGTTCACGGCCACTCCGGCGGCTCAGGAAGCTTAAGACAATTCACTGGCTTTCCGGAGTCCGCCAACACTGGCAATACTATGCATGCGCAAAAGCCATATATTTACCCAAAAAGCCTATTTTTGAAAATTACTTAAAGTCTTCCTACCCGGTATATCATACCTGCCAACCTGAAGGCTTTCAAGTTAGCAAAACCTTTGCGGCTGCTGAGCTAAGCTAGCACACGACTGTTTTGTTTTGTTTTTTTAAACAGAAAAGTTTCGCATTCCGTCTGTTCTTTCAGTGTGCAACACGATACCAGAGCTTTTCCACACATGGCATGGCACATGAGGAGGCTGAAGTTTAACAAACAAACAGCGAACATCACGCGACAAGCGCATAGTTTCGGCACGGTGGAAGAACGGAAGTATCATGTGGACGGGATCAGGGGAAGCGCGCACTGGCAGCAGAGCCTTGCCGCATTGGCAAGATGCCTTCGACTAACAAACAAAAAAAGGTCAATGCAATCATCGTTCTAAAAGGCTTGCGGCTCGACTGGACGAATGATAGGCGCAGCCACCGTCCCCCAGGCTAGCAGCGAAGCTCTGAAAACGAAACCATGCGGCCAGACCCTCTATAGGCCTCTCACCGGGGGCCTGCCGATCATCAAAACACCTGCCACTGCGCACACGCCAGAGCGGTGCCGGAAGCTGTGTAACATACAGTTCAGGCCTAGGGACGAATGTTTGGACAGTCGGTTGTAGAGTAGGTCATGCCTCGACACTACCACTTCAGGGGGGGGGGGCTCCAAATTAACCGATGGCAACTTCTCGACATCCAAATAAATGAGCTCCTGACGCCACAGCCTCGGCGGGACTCTGGCAGCAGACCCTATTAACCGAGTTAACGGGGGTTAAGGAACAGGAATAAGCGTTTATTGAATTGGGTCAAATTAACGACGGTTTGCTGTGCAATGTTGCAGCTGCTACTGCTGATAATTCCACAGATGGTGCATATTCCTCTCTCAAGCACTACAAGGTACCACTGGCAACAGTGTCGTTTTAATAGAATTTGAAATGTACTTTGCGAATAAAATATATTTTCCATAAAGTTTGAGGCAAGATTCATAAAATAGTAAAACAGGTTCAAATTCACACATTTTTACGGAAAATTCGGAAGAGGTGGCAGGTACGATATATATATAGTATCTTCACTGCATGCAGGCTGACTGCTGAATACTTGCTTGTCACATATCACAGCATGGTACCCCTGAAGAACTGTACAGTTCAGGAGCCAGCCGAGCCAGTACTTCAATCCTTTCGGACAATGCTCACCATTTTCATTCAAAAAACAAGATTTCTCGCCTAAACAGTCCATGCAGACCTCAAAAAAGCCTGTTAGTCTTGCAATATGAAACATTAACTGCCAATCACCCACAGGAGTGCACAAAATTTAGCACATGACAACAGTTGGAGATAGTAACAATGAAGCACCAAGGTATGCCAAAAAAAGCACTTCAAGGGTTGTGGAATCACATCTGAGAATAAAAAATCAGGATAAAATGTCAAAGGACATGCATAGCTCACCAATTTGAGCAACAATACTTACTGCGTTCATCAGCTAAAACAAAAAAGCAACCAAACTGTGATATAAAAAGTCCTATATTCATATGAAACAAACACTTCTAGTTATAGCAACTCTCAGAAAATACTGCGTTTGCTATGTACAAAAATGTAGACACAGCATCTGAAAGCACAGATCAGTATTAATGAAATTTACTAAAAGTAAAGCTCTGAACGCCAGCCTCTCACGTTTGAGCGTAGAAATGGGCTTGGGCAGGGCATGTAATGCAAAGGCTAGATAACCGATGGTCATTAAGGGTAATGGACGAACTGGATGCCAAGAGAAGGAAAGCCTAGCAGGGGGCGTCACCAAGATAGGTGGGCGGATGAGATAAAGATGGTTTGGTTTGGTTTATGGGGGTTCAACGTACCAAAGCAACTGAGGCTATGAGAGACGCCGTAGTGAAGGGCTCCGGACAATTTCGACCACCTGGGGTTCTTTAACGTGCACTGATCAGCATCGCACAGTGCACGGGCCTCTAGCATTTCGCCTCAATTAAAATGCGACCGCCGCGGCCGAGAACGAACCCGGGTCTTTTGGGTCAAAAGCCGAGCACCATAACCACTGAGCCACCACGGTGGCCCGGATGAGATAAAGAAGTTTGTGGGGATAAGGTGGCCGCAGCTGGCACAGGACGGCGTTAATTGGAGGCATATGGGAGAGGCCTTTGTCCTGCAGTGGACTTAGTCAGGCTGATGATGATGACAAAATAAATTTGAACACTCCCCCAGCCAAATAACTTTAGGAGCCATACAAAAACATTTCATAACGAAATCTGGAAAACAAAAAGTATAGCTGTGCTATTCAACACTATTTCGTATGGTGCAACAAAAATGTAAAGAGCTCCTAAATAACCTCCACGCCAAACTGGACTAGAGAATCAGCAGCGCCCAACAAACACAACAAACTAACCAAACAGACCTTTCTTGCTGTGCTATACAATTTCCATGCTCAACCCTCTCAACACAAGGCAAAAGGAAACAGCAAAGCAGTAAATAAGTTTTTTCTTGTAGCATGTGAATTCACAGCATAAATGTAGTAGAGAAATTTTACAGTATGCTCCTGTACACAACATGCGTAAAAGTTGTCCTTGCAAGACACTGTAACAGACCTGAAATTGACAACGAACCAGATGATCAATGAGGTCCACTAACTTAAGGGGGGACATGGGTCTTAGATCATTTCTTTATTTACAGACCAAATGCAATGAAACTGCACAGACTCATTCAGTTTTTTCTGCTGATCTCAAATATGCAATTTGTTTATTTCTAGACCAATTAGTTCCTTAGATATTATATATATCATGCCATTGTCTGCTGAAACAATAGAAAAGAAATGGGCCACCAGAAATTTAATTTTAATGTGTGGATAGATACTACAATGTGTGAGGAATGCAACGCTGGAAGCAGTTTTCAGTTTTTTGTCCGTGTGGACAAATGGGCTTAATAGGTAGTTTCATGTGTGTCATGTTTTCTGGCACTGTATGTCTGGTCAACTCACTTGAAAACTAACTATTAAGCCCATTTGTCCACACGGACAAAAAACTGAAAACTGCTTCCAGCGTTGCATTCCTCACACATTGTAGTATCTACCCACACATTAAAATTAAATTTCTGGTGGCCCATTTCTTTTCTATTGTTTCAGCAGACAATGGCATGATATATATTAATATCACAGGAACTAATTGGTCTAGAACTAAACAAATTGCATATTTGAAATCAGCACAAAAAACTGAATAAGTCTGTGCAGTTTCATTGCATTTGGTCTGTAAATAAAAAAAAATGCTCTAAGACCCATGTCCCCCCTTAATGGAACTTGGCAAGCACTCCTACCACAAATCAAATTATTCTTAACCATTTAAGGCTGCCGTGGTGGCTTAGTGGTTACGGCGCTCGGCTGCTGACCCGAAAGACATGGGTTCGATCCCGGCCATGGCAGTCGAATTTCGATGAAGGCGAAGTTCTACAGGCCCGTGTCCTGTGCGATGTCAGCACACATCAAAGAACCCCAGGTGGCGAAATTTCCGGAGCTGTTCACTACGGCATCCCTCACGGCCTGAGTCGCTTTGGGACGTTAAGCCCCAACAAACCAACCAACCATCTTAACTCCTTAAGGCTGCAACGGTGGCTTAGTGATTAAGGTACTCAGCTACTCACCCCAAAGACATGGGTTCAATCCCGGCCACAGCGGTCGCATTTCAGTAGAGGCGAAACGCTAGAGGCCTTTGTACTGTGTGGTGTCAGTGCACGATAAAGAATTCCAGGTGGTCATAAGTAATCCAGAGCCTTCCACTAAGCGTCCCTCATGATCCGAGTTGCTTTGGGCAATTATATCCCATAAAACCAAACCAGAACCTTAACCCTTAAAGAGCAAATTATACCCAAAAAGGGAAAAATTGTAAAATGTTCACACACAATTGAGGCAAGAATTTACATCCTCCCAGATGTTTAGCTATGCAGTTTTTGTTGAGACCTCAAATCTCCACATTGTGACTGCATACTGTTTTCAGGGTCTCAATTATATTGCTTTCGACTCATCCCTGTTACAGGAACGCAATATATTTACCGTAAAAGCCCACATATAATGCAAGGTTGTTTTCCAAATTTTAGCATGTCAAATTTTCGTCTAATATCGTATGCAAATCCAAATAATTTTCGGTCAAAATCTGCGCGAGACCAGCAGGTTTTGCGAGGCCCACTCGTCGCGCCGCTTAGTGCTCCGCTTGGCTCACCCGGGAGCGGCACCGTGAAGCCGTTCCCTTGCGTGCTCCCGTCTGAGCGTTTCGCGCATGTGCAGGAGCACTCCCGCTTGCTCACTGAGTGGAGCGGGTGCACAATCCCACTCTGCTAAAAGTCTCTATTATCAAGCGCCATCACCTTTACGCTTTCAGCAAGAGGAGGTGCTATCTAGCGGTGGTGGAGGTCGGTGGTTTCGATTTCGACGCCACTTCACTATGCTGGCCTGACATCGCGATGCCCAGGGAGATTGCACCTCACATGACAACCGGAACGCGAAGGCAGCACTCGGCTGAAAGCAGCACTCGGCTGCTTTTAAAAAAGAAAGTAATCGTAGCTGCTGAAAGCATCGGCACCGCGTCAAGCACTGCTACATGGTCTGTATGAGGTAGGGAGAGCCTGCAGTTACTGCCACCGGACAGGGGCCTCTCCAACCACGCTGTGCATTCGGATCACGCACGCCTGGGCAAGCATTTTCGAGGAGCTCGCCAATTATTATTTCAGGAAATACAGGATATCTAACGCGCTCAACGGTACCGGTTCACCAGGCAATGACGATCACCGAAGCTCCGATGGACACTTCTGAAGCGTGCGTGCCATCACGTGCTGGATGCGAGTAGGCACGAGCGCAGCACCTCTGTACCTGTCACTCGCGCTACATGTGTCGTATCTGGCGCGCCAGCGTACACAAATAATCGAAGGGCGTTCGGCTTCCGCAACTTCTGGAACGTCTTTAAGCCAACTGCCCTTTTTTACTCACATTATACACAGATAAAAACTTTTTTTTCTGTTTTTGCTATCCCCGAATTACACCTTGCATTATATGAGGGTCCATATTATATGCGGGTTTTTACGGTATGTAAACAAACACCCTTTAAGCATTTTAAAAAACTCATCGTTGCAAAGGAAACAAAATAAAATGTTCACTGACTGGAGGCTCACCAGGGCTAACACAAAACATGAAGGCATCTATCTCAAAAATGATTTTTGTTTATTTCTCATGCCTGGCCTGAAATGTTTCTGCAGACAATTCTGCACATTTAGGCAATTTTGTGCCTTCTATACGGGAACTTAGCGGCATTCAGGACATATACACCAATGTACAGCCCCTTTCATTAAAGGGAAACTGGAAGCACGTGACAAGTGTGCTTTGTGAAGTGCTGCTGCCGACAACCGGAGATAATGGGCGGCACAAGGCTCATGCGCAGATAAAGTAGCAGGCTGGCTTATTGCACGTGCGCCTTTACCGTCAGTTCTCACCGGCTGTCAGCAGTAACGTTTCGCGATGCCCTGCGGTCGCTTGCTGCCAGTTTCCCTGTAAGTGTGAAAGGGTCTGTACATACAGCACCCAAAGGGGTTAGTTAGCAGTGAAACTTGCTCTGGTAAGAAGCAACAATTTGGATACACATTATCGGCTGCTTATTTCTTCAGCAATTTGGTAGTATCATCTTATCTATGTGCCAGCATAGCCTCATAGTAGTGCTTGCATTACTTGCCATGCTAACTGCACTCTTATTCCAGAGCCATGTGATATTCCGATTTGCCTGCACTCCTGAATGCTTCTGCCCCAACTCAGGTGGCAGCAGCAAACCCTGAGCGAGCCTCGTTCAAAGGCACATACCTGTGTGTCCCTGCAGCTTCTGCATGACTTCCTTGGTCTGTAGGTTCCAGATATACACACAGTTGTCCTCTGATCCTGACACGATCCACTGCATGCACAAAGTGTAGTGCATTATTCGCAAGCACATTATTCAGTCAATATATAGAATGAGTATTCAGCAAAACTTGATGACCCTTAGGCCCAGCTACATGGCCTCCAGAGTCCCAAATGCCCTGGAATTGAGTCTTCCCGTTATGCGATGAAACACTCAGCACAAGTGGCTTCCCACAGTAAAGGCCAACTTGAACGGAACTTTGTACACTACAAAAAGAATGTTTTTTCATAGTATATACCTTCGGAGAATCCCATGCAAAAAAAAAAAAAAAAAATTGTTCCAGTTTTAGGCAGGCATGGCACAAATGATGCACAAAAATCTGCTTTGACATCAACACAGGGAAAATGTGCACCCATTACTATTGGTTGGAAATGAAGATGGACTGAGGATTGAGGTCAGGAGAATCTGCTCTCAGTGCGGCCCATGCAAAGCAGTGGTAGCTGTGGGCATGTGCTGCATTGTGCATTTTGCTGCATGTGCACGCATGTACACTAAGACGCAACACATGAGAAAAAGTGCCAAAAACATGCTCCATTTGCTAGAGCAGACCAAACAGCCCCCCAGCGCCACAGCAGCAGAGGTCCATGCCTAGGTGCTGGAGAGCGCTCCAGGCCTGGCAGACATTAATTACGGCACACGTGAACTTCTTGAATAGTGAAGGGAGGCAGAGGAGGAGGATATTAATAGTAAAGATAAAAACCTCCCCAGGAGGGCTCCCCAGTCCAAGAGCCCTCTGGCCTTCCCCTCCAGCCTAGCTCGGTTGATCAGGAAGGCAGTTGCATTACACCCACAGTGAAAACAGCTCCCATGCCCTAGCCTCATCACAATTTTTCTTTGTCACATGGACAAGCTAAGTGGGCATGTATATATACCTTTTCACGACCGTTGGAGCAGCCAATGATTTTGGGCTGTAAGCTTAATCCTCAGCTCATTATTCATCTATGAGCACAGCCCAGTGTTCAATGCGACGGTGCCCTACAGCCTCTTTTTTGTTTTTGGTCACTCCAATTTCATACCTTTGGTTTTCTTAATTTCACCTGCGCAAGCTGCTTTCCCCAACTGCCAGGTACAGTCCAACAAGCCTTATTAGCTTGGGCCAACATGTTGAAATCTTTGTAATTTTATTTTGTTGAATAAAGGCACTATTATTATTGTTGTAAAAGTGTGTTTATTCCCTAAATTTTTTCAAGTGCAGTTCCCAGTAATTTAGAACACTAACTAGCCTCCTTTGTAGCTTTGCTCACTACACAGCAATCAGTTAACAAGGAAGATAACAGAGGCAAACGAAATCCAGACAATTGCATTAGTAGCCCTTCCACTGGTCACCAGGATAAACAGAGTAGTTATCTTAAGTCTGCAGTTGAGCTCCACCCACATTCACGACCGTCACATGGAATTCGTCTGTGACAAAAAAGTAGTCCGTAGTTAGAACTTTATAGTGTGGAAGCACTACTTCACGAGGTCTAACTGGCTCACCGAGTTTGTGTGAAGCTTGACATTAAAGGTGGCCTTAGCAAAACCTAGCATAGCAACAGCCCATGCAGAAATAAAATAAATATTGCCGCAACTGGGCCTCGAACCCGCAGCGATGCAAACAGATCAGCTTTGCTGGCCACTGCGCAAAGGCACTACGCTATCGTCACAGCCAATCAAGCCTCGTGTTTAATTACAACACACTCTCGCGCTGTGCATTGCACGTCGTCACCTTCATCCACTTTAATCTGTAGGATGTACAGATCAGATATCAGATTAACCTCGATCAGAACTTGACCCCCGTCTAATATCATCGCCAGACATGCCGACGACCCAGCAAAGCAAAACCATGAACCAAACAGGCTAAACACATGCATTCGCACGTCTGCTCGGTTTAGCTACTTTTTTCTTGTTAACTAAACAAAGAGCTAATTACAAGACGAAATTATAAGCTCAAGAATTTTGGTGCCTCTGACTTGATTCATAATGTCAAACATAAAAATGCTGATTTCGTTCACTGTAGTGATTTGTCACGGGAGTAATAAAGGACACCATGGACCATGGCCCATCTTACCAACTGCTATTTTTTTATGTTGTATCCTACTATAGAGCTGGAGACCACTGACAGAATGATACGCCGTCTTTGACCAACATACAAGATTCAAGGATTCGAATGTATGAAGTTTGTGGTAAAGCATGCCAAGTCTTTTTGTGCTAGCATTTAAAATGGTGACATAATCGCCAATTAAAGCCGCAACGGTCTTCAGGCTTCTCCTCACCGCATCAGAGAAGTGTGGAGAAGCTCAGCGATGACATCATTGTTGCCGAGATTTCAGATTTTTGCTACCTTCACCAGCATCCTGCAATGCATCGTCCAATATCACTAAACGACCTTCCGCAGGTTTTTTGCCTTCAGTGGCATCGTTTTTTTTTTCCTTTGAGCAAATGTTTCTGCTTTGGAAATATATTGCTGCCGTAGATGACATCATCATGGGGCCCCTCTGCCCGGCATTGTGCGCTACAGAGAAGCCTGAACACTACTGCAGCTTTATTCAGCGATTACATCCCCATTTCAAGTGCTAGCACCAAAAGATTTTGCAGGCATCACCTGCAAGTTTCACACATTCAATCACTTTAAGCTCTTTGAATTCTAAAACCTTCTTAGCTACCCTATAACATGTTCACTGTGTTGTGGATTACTGGTATGCCACACTGCCTATGCAAGCTGTGAGGTCATGAATACTGGTCGCACGACAAAGCCGTGGGATAGCTCAGTATGTTTCAAGGAACAGACGAAAAAGCACAAATATAATGTGGCTACTGCCATCTGCTGGTGGCTTAAAGCAGCTGGTCTTATCAGCAGGTCACTGGTGGGTCACGTATACCGAAGAAAATTAAAGGGCGGCCTACCACGAGCCACAATGCACAGGGATTAGGGCTCCAAAGATCACTGCTGCAGTGATTGTTAAGGAGCACATTGGTTTAAGGAATTCCTTGTTAGAGCTGTGCCTCTGTCCTTTTACACACTGGTCTGCACACGCTTGTTACTCCAACTAGCCCAAAGAAACATTTTGGCAGCGATAGCCCCTGTTCTTCCCCTCCCCCATGTAGCCCACTTGGACCACACACCAATTCTCATAGGTCAGACGGCGGCACTGTCAAGTTTAGTGTTATGACAGAATTATTGCTACACTACAGCAACAACTACGCAACAAAACTCCACAAAACGCACAGGACAAACCACCAGTTCTACCCAGCTACTAGGATAAGGGGAGTCGCAGCCAATACAAAAAGGAAGCAATCAACAAGTCTCTGCACAGAGCCTCTGAGACAGAGGCTAGGCACCACCAAGAGATATCAAAATGGCTTCAGCAATGGTTGTTCTAGCTGCTTTTCAACACATTCAATCCACTCGGTGGTACTGCTTGCCTTCCGTCTGGACATGTGCTCTCACTCCTGCCAAGTGCTTATTCTGCTTCCCTCGGTGGCATGTAACATCATGTTGCCAGCTTTTTCAACATGTTGCAGCAAGACAGCAACGCTGACATAATAACATAAGGAGTTCTCACCTTGCCCCCGGTCACAGAGAAGTTTGCAAAGATGCAGTACTTTTCATTCTTGTGGCCCGCGTAAGTCTTGAGACACTGCACAGGCAAAAAGAGCAACAGTGAGGCACGGCAAGGCTGCTCCTGTGCTGTGAGTCTCCCCGGGTAAGAAAGGGGCATGCTTCTCTCTGTGCTTTGTTTCTACACCTTTGTTCCTACAGACCACAGAGGACAGCACAGACATGTTCTATTCACTGAACTTTCCTTCTCCCTTTATACCCCTCCCCACATGCAGGGTAGCCAACCAAGGTTCCCCTGGTTGATCCCCCCGCCTTTTGTTTCTTCTCTCTCTCTCTCTCTTAATATTCCGCACACTGAGATATTCCCCCTAATGTGGCCACTAACTTCTGGTACATTTATGCCTGGCCTGGCATTCAGTGCAAAGAGCAAGCGAAACTTGCCACCGCCGAAATACTGCAGTGCTCACATTTCACATGCACTCCACAGCCAGTGTAACCACAGTGATGCACTAGATGGGTACAGATGATGAAGGATCAAGCACAAACTCCTACTTGCATTCCCATTGGCTCTAAGCGAGCAGCCATTTTTTCTGCCAGCACAAATCAGTGTCGCACTGATCCCACTTTCCGCCCCCTTTTTTGCCGGGATCGAAGCTGTGGAGGCAGATATCGCTCACTCTTGATGCCAAATGCCCAAACTGAATAGCTATCAGACTGGCATGTGCCCATTGCTGCTGGTTGCTGTTGCCATCAGTCCCTGTTCAACCAGTGCCCATAAGACAGCAGCACTATAACCTCGTCAGACCTGAGGTTATCAGCGTTAATCCAAATGCATTTCTCAAGTCTGGGCATTCCCATGAATGTAGACAAAATAATTTGTAGCTGTAGGTCTAATAGCTTTTCCTTGAAGTTTTCTCCATGCTCCCAAGCTTAGTTCAATACATGCAAGACAGAATGCATACCTAATCATAATTACAATCTCATGGTAAAACACAAAAAACTTGAGAGACATTTTGCGAATGAGAGCAGAAAGTTGATTTAGACAAAGCCGCAAACTTGAAAGGCTTCTCAGGGCACTCCTATTCCTGCACGATTCTTAAAAAGGTTGCCGCATTTACTCCAATTATAACATGCACTCATTTTTTATGGTCAGAAAAAAAAAGAGTGCAGTGCCATTGATGGTAATGCGCACCAGATTTTCATGCTTCGATAAAGAAATGCATTTTTTCATTTGGAACAACCAACCTTCATTGCAACCACTCTAATGCGACGACAAAGTAAATGTCACCACCACCTCGCTCGCCTTTCCTCATCTGGCCAGCAAAACCATCATCCTTCCTTGTTGCTGTCAGAAGCCTCCTAGTTGCTCTCAACGGCCCAAAGCATTTCATCCTCGGTGCTGTCCATAATATTTGAAATTCCGCTCTTCTTGAAGGCCTTGCTGACTACGGCAGACGGGATCGTGCACCACGCATCCTTCACCCATCCCGCAAAAGTCCTGCAGCGAGGCACGCTTCATCCTGTCGCTCGGCGTTTCTTGAAACTGTCCTTTTTTGGCACATTGAAACTCTCCCAAGTCTGCTTGCTGGCTGAAATCCTGTCTCTTTGCTTGCACCAATCACGCACACAAGTTTCACGAGCCCCAAACACTCATGATGCTGTCGTAGTGAACTCAGCGCATCTTCACAACCGACACTTCCTTGGTGGCTCAAGTTCAGGTCAGAGCTTTGCAAACGGGACACTTCAGATGCTTGCCAGGCCTACTGGCATCCACGACTGTGGTAGGCGATAATGGCGGTATCGACGCACATGAAATACCAAGCTGCCGTTTTGCGATGCCGATGACAACAGGTTGCTGCGGACGTAGTTTCATTTTCACACTCAATTCTAACGTGTATGTCATTTTTAGAACACGTACGCAGGGTCTGATGAGAATAAAATATCCACAAATATTGCAAAGTTGTCAGAAAAGGGATGCAGTTTTAGGCCAAGAGAAGGGGATGTTCAAAATTCCGCAAGTGCGCTTTCCCGCTTAACAATGTTGCCCAAGACAAGATGGCTGACCAAGCGTTTCCAGCTGAAACAAATCAAGAAGGACTAGTTTTTTTGTTTGATTCTTCGAAAATACATCTCTTATATTTTATCCACACCCTTAGCGCATGTCCTTAATCCTTGCAGTTTATTTTTTTTAGAGAAGTCGGCCATCTTGTCTTTGGCAATACAGTTATGTGGGAAAGCGCACTTGTGGAATTTTGAATATACCCTACTCTGTTCACGTAAGACCTAGTGCTGTTTTAATAAGCACTGAACTTGCTGCATGGCAGAGACGTTACCAGAAAATAGCACTATGATTATTTGTGGTCAAAAATGAAAATTCCTAGCAGCAACTTACTTTTCCCTTGCTGTAGTCCCACAGCTTCAATGTGCTGAAATCAAGGGAGGACAAAAGTCATACATCTGGCAATAGAAATCGGCTGCAAATAGAATACAATTGTGTAGTAGACAGTTTCATTTTGAAAAACACCTGGGAAATCATGCAAATGACATAACCCAGAAAATGTAGCTATAAAAAGAAGCAGACACTGCAAACATTGTGCACAAACACAGTAATACCCCGCTGATAGACTTTTAAAAAGTTGTGGGGAAAACATATTATCCGGGAAAATGCATTATCCAAACACCTAGTTCTGAAAAATGTAACTGCTGAATCCTCAAGGTACAGAGACATTTACTGACAATTTCACTTCTTAAAATATCGATCAGCATTTCTTGGCACAAGATCTGAACAGATCCTTCTCTAGTGCTCGCAGAATTCAGTCCGTGTTTGCGCTGTCTCAAGCGCGGAGGAAGCTTCGCACCGCATCCGGTCCATCGACGGCAATGACGAAAGTAGACCAAATCTCTTCCTCGTCATTTTTAGACGCTTCGCCCCTTTACAACTAAGTACTGCAGGGAAGCAACCGCGGCGGCTGACTGTCGCAGCGTTTATGCTTTTTAAGTTCCCCAGACCCGGCCTGCTCGAATGTAAGCGCATCACAGTAGTTCATAGATGCCGTCAAAGACAAGATAAAGAGAAGTTTCCTGGCGTCACCTATGATTCCCTGCGCAGATTGCGACTACTGCTATATCGGCAAGAGCGGCAATTTCCAAAGACGATTGAGGGACCACAAGAACGACGTCAGGAACAAGAAGATTGCATTTAATGCACTTGCAAAACACATGGAAGCCGTGACACACAAAATAGCCTGGGAAGAAGCATCAGTCATCGCAAGAGAAAAGAATTGGCTGTCACGTCGATATCTGGAATCCCTAATAATCCAAACAACAGAAACAACCCCTAACCACAATGCAGGCAATCTCCCGCCTACGTACGCAAGATGCTTGGGGCAATTACTGCAACGCACTTAAGCTCTGTGCTTTGGGCTTTCCGCCAAATGACAAGTCTTTGTCTCCATATTAACAACAACCTTTGGTCGGTGTTCCTTCCATTAAATACATGAATCTTCTACCCGACCAGACGAGTTTTCGTCAAACGTTAGATTTCAATGCAAGGTGATGGGCAAAATGGACAAACAGCAGCAGCTTGGGCTACATTGCAAGCGAGACCTTTATGGAAACAACCCTTCCCAAACTCCTTGGTGACACCAAGAACCAGAGCTCCAACTGTGGAATAGCACACCAAACAATGCATTGTTGATGAGGCATGGCCCTTTTAGCCTTGCGTATCGCTTTCACTGCACTATGAGCTCTGGTAGCAACGGGCCCATACATGCTGTTATATTTCAACTAAGAAACAGCGCAGTGATTTCAGAAGCAGACTTTTTTGGTTGCAGCATGGCAAAAGTACCTCACCGATTTGAGCTCTTAGATTTGGAGGTTTGTTAAACTCATGCTCACAAGTTTTCAACTTGCATAAACGGTTCACAAGAGTGGTGGTCATATCCAATGCAGTTATGCATGCTTTCACAAAAGAAGCAGACAACTTCAGTTTGGAAAACTTCAAGGAAATTACCCAAATGACACACTAAACATGCTTGCGGGGACGTCATGCATCACACCTTTTCCCTGATGGCACCCATTCTCCATTTGACCCCTCTTTCAAAAGCAGCATTGCCGCAGGTCAAGCACAAGGTCATTTTCACAAAACGTAGCAGCTTTTTACGACCTTGGCACCATAGCTCAAACCACAAAGCAACTAGTCTGCATTTGTTTCGGTTTCCATGTGGCCTATGAGATCAACGCAGCCCAAGAGCAAACTTTTCAGAATTTAACGGCACAGCAGTGTGGTGCCTTGTGTAAGAAAACCGACAGTGCACGAATTGTGCGCACTGCTTGTTCTGTCTTTTTCCCCAGAAAATACTTTTGAATGTAGCAACATTTATTGATCTGCACCTGCCCAAACTTAGTGAGCAGTGTGGCAATCAGTAGAGAACCCACCAATATATGTAGCGTTCACTTTACGAACGACAAGAAAAAGACAGCTAAAATGGAGAGGATGTCACACCTTCTACTTCTTCGTAGCATAAAGATGTGATGCTAATGTGAACAGACTGCGTGCTGGGCACTCACAATACCAGAGAAATTGATGGCAGGCGTTAACTTCAGTCAGTCGGTGTTCTGACAGTATCCCCAACGATTCCATGATTTTTCCAGCTGCACCAAATTTCCCCCAGAATTCCAAGGTTGCTAGACATCCCGAATCCTATGATTCAATGCAATCTGACACTCACTTGTCCAGGGTGGCTGCCAGGATGTACTTCCCATTTGGTGAGAACTTGACAAAAGATACCGGTGGGTTGTCATCATCTACAAAGAGAGGAAACCAAGTTGTTTAGGTTCAAAATGTTCTACCTTGCATGTCAGTGGTCTGAAATACAATCAACTATTCTTACATGCCAGTAATTTTAATGATGGCACAATTAAATAACTCATGCCCTACAGCTATGAGCTCGTACATGCTGGTAATGCTCTGTTCCCCTTTCTGAACTCCTAAGTATTCCATGCATTTCACTGTTTCCTTGCACTAACATTCACCGCATTATATGCTTGCCCACTGAACCTTGACATTTAATTTTTCTGAACCCCCTCCACCGCCCCTCCAGCACCACAAACCAGCCTCATCTGCCAACACGCCGCACCCACTAGCTTTAGAAAAAAAAGCGCACATTTCACACTGCCAGCTGCAATGTCTGCTCAACCGAGAGCACTAAATAAAGAGCACTTTCTTGATTTACAAGGAAAGCTGGGAGCAGGACGTGACCCACGGTGGAGTAAATGGGTAAATGGTAGCTCTACACTGACTGCGATTATGCTATTCCAAATTCTAGTTCTGCTTATTCTCCCAGAACCCTGGTGTGCCTCGGTGCGACCCAGTAAAATGCAATATTGCAACACATCCAGATCACACAGTCCCGACTAAAATCAGTAATTAATGCATGAGTGTATATAGAATATTACAGCGTGCTCCAATGAGCTCTGTCTGTGCCCGCACATGCTTCCTAAAGTCGCGCTGATGTTTCCAAAATATGCAAGATGCCGCAGCTACTGCAGTGAGGGAAACAATAAGCATCTCTCATCTGCATCCACTCCCCTGAGATGCAAAACTGGGCCAACACAACACACAATCAGGCTGCGTTTTGCCTGTCAGAAGAGTTGCCTGTACGCAAACAAACGCACTGGAGAGCAAGATAGAAAGCATACTGTGTGCAAGTCTCTCTCAAAATAGCCCTAAATCAGCACTCAATTGCAAACAGTTTCACTTATTGCAGCCACCTGTGTCTGCCTGTCCCGAGGGTACTGGGATTAGAAGCAAAAGTAAGATCACTCCACTTTCACTGTCTGCATACCTTCTGAACGACTAGATGGACATCTTTCAAGGCCTTTCACAACAGCCTAGGTGGAGTCTCTAACATGAAATGCCAAGGCTTAGCTATGAATACCCGAACCCTTTCCAGTTGAAGCCATTACTAAGCAGCTTCCCTTCGAGCCATCTGAGAGAAATTACAATCAGGGAACGGCAAAACCAAGGGCATGTCAATGAGCACATGCTTTCTGATTTCTGGGCAACGATCAGATTCTTCCATCCAGCGACCAACAGCTCCTGCTACACGTTTCTCAGTTTAACTCTTTAACAACCAAATTACAAAACAATAGAAGCAAAGAAAAAAGCCATAATTTCCATTGTATGCCAGCTATTGCACACTCACCTATCAGTGTCTTCAAGCATTGACCCGATGCTGTGTCCCAGATGCGGCTGCAAAAAAAAAAAGAAAGAAAAACACGCTTTGCTCATCTCTT